>NC_139978.1:18127442-18392411 GCF_963993115.1 Abramis brama
AATTTTGCTTAGATGTATCTTGATTTACAAATGTTTAGATGTTTGTCTTAGAAAACAAGATATACTGAGGAAGACCTTTTTTTTTTTTTTTTTTGGAGTGTACATTTTAAACAAAGGTAAACTATTTACTTTAAAAACATATTCATAAATAGTTCACAACAACACCGGGACTGTGCATTTTGAAAGATAATTGGGTCAGTTTTGATTTATGTAGCCTAATATTTATGAATACATGTAATTCCAAACATATATTCTTTGGAATACAAAAAAGAACATATTTTTTGAAATATATCAGTGTTTTTTTTTTTTTTTTGTCTGTAAATGGAAAGTCAAAGGGTTTTGAACCCAGTTGACTTTCAGTACGTGAAACTACTACTTTGCAATATCTACTTTTGTGTTTCACAGAAGGATGTAGTCATACAGGTTTGGAACGACATGACGGTGAGTAAATGATAACATAATTGTCTTTTTTTGGTTGGTGAACTTTCCCTTTAAGATCACTTTATGTGAGTGTTCACCTTAGCCTATAGCCTAGATGTTGATATTTTATCTCAGACGTCTGTAAAGTCCACCAGCACGATCAATCAGACATGCATCATCTATAGCCAATGGCTCCCTCCGAGTGAGAGCGATCTGGCCTAAGTATGTATGCTTGACGCCTGCTTTGCTGATTTCTGTCAGCGTTAATATGAGAAATGAGCTCTGAGCTCTGCCACCGATGTGCCTGAGGAAACTAAATCGACGGGCACTACACCGGTATCAGATAGAGTCTCCGTAGCTTCTTCTGCACTGATGTGACTGGTCTCAGTCATGCTGCCTCGTCCCTCAAGCAACAGGTGACAGAAGTTACAAGCAAATGTGTCTCCGGCCACAGCGGCCCTCCTTTGAGGACCTGACCCAGGGCAGGCTGTCTGGCGACGTGCCCGATGGAAAAGTGAGCTGTCTCGGCTCCCGACATGCAACGAGCAGAGGATGTCAAGTCAGGTTTTCATCAAAGAAGAGTTTAATCCACGTTTGAGGAAATAAAACAGTTGTTGTCATGGTTGAAGCGATCTGATCTCAGAACAGACCTTCAGAGGAGCTGAGTCATATTCTCAGTGGGAAGCATCTGGATTGTTTAATGGTTAAAGCATTATTTAACATTTACGTACTAAAACTTAATGGAAAAAATGTATCTTATCAAATAATTATTGTTGTTTATCCCATGATTGTTTTAGTTTAATTCTCTGTGCGTGGTGGGATTTGTTTTAGTTAAGGAGCAGAACAAATGAAAGGTATGTTTTACAGCACAGTGGTTTTAATAGAATATAATAAAGCAACAAAATCTTTTAATGGTAAAATCAGTGACAGAGCTTGAAGAATCCAAACCTGCCACTGATGACCATTTGGACATATTTCTTTATTGAACATTAAACCTACACACATAAGTTTAGGGTTGGTAAGATGTTTCAAAATAACTGTTTTCTATAATATATTGTAAAATGTAATTTATTTCTGTGATGCAAAGCTGTATTTTCAGCATCATTAATCTAGTCTTCAGTGACACATGACCCTTCAGAAATTATTTGGTGCTCAATAAACATTTGTTGTTATTATCAATGTTGAAAACGTGCTGCTTAATATTTTTATGGAAACTCATCATTTTTTTCAGGATTATTTGATCAGCATTTATTTTAATTTTTCATCTTAATTTTATAAATGTCTGCTGTCAATTTTGATCAATTTAATACATTCTTGCTGAATGTAAATAATAATTTCTTTAAAAAAAATCTTACTGACACCAAACTTTTTAACAGTATATATTGTTCTTATGATAATGGGACTTTTCAGTTGTTTTACCAGCTGTTATGAGCAACACATTCTGTCATAAAAAAAGAGATTATCATCATGTTTAAATTTTTGTTATGTTGCAGTTATTTATAAAGTTACCATTTATTTATCTCTGTGGGTGTTATTAAAGCTATGCTAACATCACAACATAACATTGCCTTATTCCTAACATTTATATTTTATGTAACAAACCTATGAGTAATTTCATGTTTTCTTGATGCGTTTCAGACAGCTGCTGTTCTGAAACTTAGTTTGAATTACATCCTGCATGTGTGTCATCAAATCCTGCCAGGTGAGAGTTCCTGTTCCCCATCTCTCCTTTTTTTAGATGGCCTAGTTCTTTTTCCTCCCTCCATTTCTCTCTTCTTCTCCCCTGGTTGCCTGGAGTATGCCCTGCAGGTATTTAACACAGCCCTGACTTTTCTGCTGCGCAATGCTGTTTTACAGGGCACAGGCATTAAACAGGGCTGGTCCTGGCTTCCCTGCCCTGCTTGTCAGCCCAGCAGGCTAACAAAGGTGAACTTGCTCTGTATTAAAGAGGCTCTTGTGGAAAAAGTGCTGTGTGATAGCGGCACCGCAACATACTTTGCCCAGTTTCCCGCCGACCATTAATGCTCCGACACTTCGTCTTATAGCTGCTACTAAACCAGGTAACACATATACACTCTTAAAAATGTCTCTTCATTTGGCATCTATGGTTCCATGAAGAACCTTTAACAACCATGGAACCTTAGCATTCCATAAAAGGTTCTTTATAGTGGAAAAGGGTTCTTTAGATTTATAATGTTCTTCACACTAAAGGTCACATTTACCTTTCAGCGAAATTTTGCGAGCATAATCCAGTCATTCCAATAGGAATTCATGTGATTGGGAGTTTCTCGGGAGAGAGAAAAAGTCAATCGCCACGCAGTTGGTCAGTTCGCGAATTTGCCGCTTTTACCAACAGAACGCAGCTTGAGCTGTGCTTAAAGCTTAGTTCACCCCAAAATGAAAATTCTGTCATCATTTATCCACCCTTATGTCATTCCAAACCCATAAGACTTTTGTTCATCTTCGAAACACAAATGAAGAGATTTTAATGAAGTCTGAGAGATATCTGTCCCTCTATTGACAGTCCACGCAACTACCACTTTGACACTTCAAAAAGTTCATAAAGAGATGGAAAAACTAATCCATATGAATTGAATGGTTTAGTTAAAATTTTCTGAAGAGGCACGATCGCTTTATATGATGACCAGATTGAATTTAGGTTTTCATTCACAAATAAACATTCATCAACACAAACATTAGTTGTGGTAAACGGAAGCTCAATCATGTTTGCTTGACGTGCAATAACCAATGAGGTTTAATCTCGTGTGTTACGCAGCATGATTGAGCTTCTGCAAGAACCAATGAGGTTCATTCTTGTATTTTACGCAGCATTTTTGAGCTTCTGCAAGAACCAATGAGGTTCATTCTTGTGTGTTACGCAGCATGATTGAGCGCCACAAGAACCAATGAGTTTCATTCTTGTTACACAGCAGGAATGAGCTTCTGCTAGAACCAATGAGGTTCATTCTTGTATTTTACGCAGCATTTTTGAGCTTCTGCAAGAACCAATGAGGTTCATTCTCATGTGTTACGCTGAACTTTTGAGCTTCTGCAAAAACCAGTGAGGTTCATTCTTGTGTGTTATGCAGCATGATTGAGCGCCACAAGAACCAATGAGGTTCATTCTTGTGTGTTACGCAGCATGATTGAGCGCCACAAGCACCAATGAGTTTCATTCTTGTTACACAGCATGAATGAGCTTCTGCTAGAACCAATGAGGTTCATTCTTGTGTTTTACACAGCATGTTTGAGCTTCTGAAAGAACCAATGAGGGTTGTTCTCGTGCGTCATGGCAGGTTCGGTTTAGCTTCTGCTTCTTATGTTCGTTGATCAATGTTGATATGTGAATGGGGCAGTCATGGCCTAATGGTTAGAGTGAGACTGGTAAGCCGAAGGTTGCGATTTTAAGGCACCTAACCCCCAATCACTCCACGGGCGCCACAGCAACAATGGCTGCCCACTGCTCCGGGTGTGTGTGTCCACGGTTTGCAGTGTGTGTGTTCACTACTCACTACTCCTAATGTGTGTGCACTTACTTGGATGGGTTAAATACAGAGGACAAATTCAGAGTATGGGTTACCATACTTGGCCCTCACATGTCACTTAATATTTAGTCGTTTCATCATATAAAGCAATCCAGTCCCATCCCATCAGAAAATTTGTACTAAACCTCTCAATTCATATGGATTACTTTAACCATCTCTTTATTAACTTTTTGAAGTGTCAAAGTGGTAGTTGCGTGGACTGTCAATAGAGGGATAGAAATCTCTAAGATTTCATTAAAAATATTTTCAAAAGATGAACGAAAGTCTTGAGGGTTTGGAAGACACGAGGGTGAGTAATTGATAAAAATTATTATTATTTTTTTTTTTTTAGTGAACTAACCCTTTAATACATCTCTACGCTCAGGCCCGGCTCCACGGGGGGGCCAGGGTGGGCCTGGCCCACCCAATCAGAAGCTTGGCCCACCTTGGCCCCACACCACATAACAGCTAATCACAAAATTGTTCAATCTTCAATAGGCTATTCAATTGCTGCTCTCACGCTACACACCATGTTCTTATGCAGTGAAACATACATCGTGGAGCAGAAAGGACACTGACAACGCGGTGACAGACAGGACAGATCAGGTTACTTTTAATATGAAACAAAGTCTCAACTTTCAAATTTGGTCATTTTTTAACGCAATTTAAAAAATAAATACCGTTTTGTGGCTCTTTAATGTGTCTGACAGATCGCTGTAGAGCCTCAGTTAAAGCTGCTGGTGAACCGATCATCTCTTCCTTCTAGTTAATTTATAGCATCAAATAAACATACAGTAAATGAACATCAGAAGGAATGTTGTTTTAACCGTGGAAAGACGTCAGTACACGCCGTTATTCAAGTTCAAATCCTCCAACGTTAATCTACTAATTCTCCTGACTGCTTTGTCGGACGCAGATGGCGGATTATGATTGGTCAGATCGCCTGTCAATCAAACTTCCTGCGAAGTTTGAATCTTCATGATGACTTACCACACTCTGTAGCCTAATAAAACACAACATGCACAGATTTCTTGTTCCAAAAGGAAAACCTTGTGTTTTTAGCTCATGAAAAAGCAATAACACATGAAATGGACATGGGTGAGTTTGTAACAGAATTCTCTAAAATGAGTAGAAAGCTAATGTTGTAAATTATCTGCCCTGTTTTCTTCAAATCTAAATTTACTAAACTGATACAAGATCTGTTGTGTGGTAAAAAAAAAAAAAAAAAGATTCTAAATATAGCCTACATAAGAATGTAAAAATAAAAATGCAAAAAATAACAACGGACAAAAATCTGTAATGTTATACTACATTAACAGACGTGAGAATAATTCTCAAGAAAAACAGCATTTCAGATAAAATTAACATTTTTAGT
The DNA here is from genome assembly GCF_963993115.1 of Abramis brama. Classification (NCBI taxonomy): domain Eukaryota; kingdom Metazoa; phylum Chordata; class Actinopteri; order Cypriniformes; family Leuciscidae; genus Abramis; species Abramis brama. Next base: position 18,132,762 of record NC_139978.1, read on the forward strand.
TTGTAACTACAGCTGTAGCTGATGTTGTAAATGGTATAGTGATGTAAATAGTTATTTTAAAAGACCTGTCCCTTTTTATCAAATCTAAAGTTACTTAATTGATACAAAAAATAATAATATTACAAACGCAAAAAGAGAGAATGTAAAAATAAACCTGTTAAACATTTTTATTTCTAAATAGTAGCAAAATATAGGCTATATATATAAAAAATAATAATAATACACCCGGCCCACCTGGACCATGACTTGGCCCACCTTTCATCTCATATCTGGAGGCGGGCCTGTCTACGCTACTGACAATTTTTTTTTGCTAATGTGAACACACCTTAAGAAAACTCTTCACTGAAAGATTCTGTGGTGAACCAAAAATGGTTCTTCAATGGCACCACTCATTTGCAGCATTTTATACCAAAACCCTGGGTGGGATCACACAGAGGATTCTTTTCCACGTCATGATGGACACTTCATTCGCAAACGTCCATGCGCGTAAACGTGGCTAAGCGCATTGCAGATTACATGTCATTTCAGGAGACACTGCACTAAGATTAATACACTATGCTTGTCAACCTGTTTAGCAGGGAGGCCATTTAAATCGAATATTGTCATGGATATAGAAAAATACCATTCCACAGAAGCCCAATGAGGTAATTTGATTAGGCTTCTAAAATGGGAAATCTAACATGAACTAGCTCACAACTCATACAAATCTGATTTAAAAAGACATTAATAGAGAGGCCTAATGGGAAAAATGCCAATTAAGCATTGATTGCCCTGAAATGAATGTGCTCAGTGTTATAGAAGAGATGTTTGTGCGTGTATGTTCCCAAAGCAACCGACCTCAGTGTGTGACCTCAGCCCTATATGACACAGAAGCCTCCACAGGCGTCTCTCTCTCTCTCTCTGTCACACAGCTATGGCCGTTCGCCCATGGTGGGGATGACAACGCTATATATTAATTGAGGGTTTTCAGAAATAATAATAATAACAATAAAAAATACCTCTCCACCATATCTCTCCCACTCCATCCGGCCCCCCGCTGTCAGACTACATTAAGAGGTGCATGCAGAGAAAGAGCGAATAAGAGAGAGAGGGGGGCAATAGAAGAGACGAGACGCCATCTCATCTCTCCTGAAGGCAGCAACAATTTCGCTCCATTGTAACAAGGTGCAGCCTAAACTGATAAATTGCAGATTAAATGACGGCCACACTTCACTTGCTCTCTCCCATCACACATACACACACACGATGCCCTCCTTAATTTCACACGTTTCTGCTATTCGCTACCTTCTTGGCCTGTCAATTCTGCCTAATAGCAAGAGGCACTAAAACACCGGGGCCTGACAGACTCAGATCAAGAATGATGAACATCTCTTAGCAGTGAGAGACGCATCTCCTCAGTCCTGACTTCACCGGATGGCTGAAACTTCTTATGCAGGAATCTGCCGTGATCGTCCTGGAGAAGAGCTCTAGCTGACAGTGCAGACTGTGGCCATGTCGAAGCCTCTGGGTTACAAATAATGGTAGAGAACGTCCGACAAATAGTTTTTTTTGATGTGGTGGCAAATAATGTATCATCACAAAATTGTGTATAATGAAGCAGAAGGCATTATTTAGGTTATTATTTAGCTCAATTTTAGTTCTTCAACTTAAACTTAGAATTGTTGCCATGGCAAATTACATAAAATAAGGTTACGTTTTTCATCTAACATTCTGATTTTAATTTATTTCAACTTTATTTCAATTAACGACAATGATTTGTAATAGTTTTTGTTAACAACAATAACACTGAACGCATGCACACTTATACTTTATATATTGTTATATTATATTCGTCTTTCACATTATGAACCCCCTATAACTCTCGTGGACCCCAGTTTGAAAACGTCTAATCTGAAACTTTTTAATTCTAATTAACAGAATCTTCCTTGATGATAAAAACAATCCATGGCATCTATTTGCTGTGTGCATTTTCGTCTGGAAGATGTCATTTTTACAATTGCTCATCAACAATAAATCACATAAATGTTCATTGTTGGGAGTTAGAATGAAGTTCAGCAAAAGAATTTGCGCCATTTATCATTTAGAATGTTTGTTTTACAAAGGTGAAGTGTATCATTTTTGGATGTTAAAATACTTTCTCCTTCCCCAGCGTTTTTTGCAGAGTCATAGTAAGCCAAATAAGTTATTTGTAGTTATTTGATCATTGTGTCTCTGTGGGGTTTTCAAAAAATGTTCCGTTTGTTTCAGCTTTCCGACCAGCCCAGCATGACAACAGTGTCTCAACCAATGGTGTTTGTTTGGGGCGGGGCTATCTGTTTGACTGACCAATAACAAATGGGGTAAGTGTTCAGGAAACCTATTAGAAAACATACGTTTTTCATGCTAGTTGTGTGTTTATTGGGTGTTCATTCGATGCTTAAAAAGCTTGACACTTTATTTTAGGATATGGCTTTTTGGAGAGACCAGTTCATCACGTTATCAATGCTACCGTTCCTTCAGCATTTGCTGTTCTAGTCAAAGGTGTTCCCAAATAGGCCTATGTGTGAACTCCCACATAGGCTCAAAATATTCCTCCATTTTGCAAAAATCGTAGCTAAACTAATGGAAGAAAGACACAATTCTCATTTCCACAAGTCTGTTCCAGCCCCCGCCCAATAACTAGAAAAAAGCACAGGAAGACATGAAACAGGGTCATTAAAAACCAAAACAGTGAGTAGATGCTTGTCTTCCACGGGTAGATTTGTATTGTATATTCTAATTTTACTGCCTAAATTAGAGAAATAAGCATTCCCATGTAAATTTATTCATGGTGAAGGAGAGGGAGTCTTAGGGGGGTGCACTAAGATCTGCCAGATAATGCATAATTTCAGAGCTGAGACCCTCATTTCTGCATCAAGCCCCTGCCGTAGCGCCTGGTCATTAAATGCTAAAATAATGGCAACCTCGCAGCTTCCTCAGCCTAATTGCCTCCTTCTCTAGCACTGCATTCTCAAGACAATAATGATGTAGTGTGCCTGTAGCACCAGCCTTTCTATTAATAAGATTGTATTTCTAAGTGTGCTGGATGACGCCAACGTCTTTGGAGTTCAATGCGCAGTGTGTGTGTGTGCATGTGTGTGAACAAGAAGTGACTGCCGTTTTCATGTTTACTGCACGATGCTTTAGCACATAATCTGCCCGGCATTCTTTACCGTGTGTGTATATATAACGGTCTAGGATTTCATCGCCGATCGGCTTGATGCAGGAGGGCAATCAAAGAAGAAACATTCTCATTAATAAAGCGATATGTTTGCGTGTTTGCGCTGGTTGGCTTGCGGTGGTAGATCAAGACTAAGCGTGTGGCATTTTAATGAAATTCACCCCCACTTTTTTAATTGGTGGGGTTTAAGGAGAGCGGCGTGTGCATTTCAAAGCGAGATCAATACGTTTGAGTTATTTTCGTGGATGAGCAGTTTTTCTCTTTCCTCCAAGTGTGGCTGTAATGAAGCTTTCTCTTAGCCTTTTAGCTTACAAGCTAATGCGATTAGCAATGTACAGTCCACATACCAAACAAACATACCTTTTACCATCACATTAGAGAATTGAAATCCCTTCCTGGCTCTCTGGAAGGCTCTTTGGTTAGGTTGATTGTTGATTAGCTCAAGACTGAAATTCTACATCAAAGTCAGTTCCTCGTTTTGTGCTTTTGAACGTGTGCACAAGCATGTATAAACATTCTGCTTGTGACGGCCATAATGGCTCAGGAGTTAACGCTCAAAGCTCTTCGCCTCACACTCCGGCTCAGAGGAGTCTTTCCACAGGGCACTTAAGGCTTTATCTGGCCGTTGAGGGGAACCTCAAGTGGTTTTGACGGCATTGACTACCTTAAGCACCCTCTCAGCGCTCACTCTCTCTGAAACATTTAGCCTCTGCTCATCTTCTCGCATCCTTAAAAGCTGAAATTAATGACAGGAGCTCAGCCGCTCATTTATAATTGCTTCATTATACGGCCGTGTTCTCCTGACAATAATGGTGTTTGTGGTGTATTTCTAATTATGTGGCATTTTTTTGCGCTCGTTATCAAGGACTTCAGGTTTCCTCTAATTGCACAGAAAATAATGACTGCCTCAGCCTTAGCCTCGTCTGCTGCTCGCTAGACGTGTCTCTCTTGGATTGCATCACAAACAGTCTCTCCGTGTCGCTAGAGTCTTGTCAGGATGGCCACAAATGCCCAAACATCACTTCTGGTTGGCTTCAGCTGTCCTCTTTGGCCCTTGGGTTCATGGCAGCGACTTTCAAGAAAGATTTTGGGGGATTTTACCAAAGGGATTTATTGTTTGTAAATCTTCTCATAACATGAAAAGGAGAAATTGGGACATGGGCACATTCCATCAAGCCAACAGATCTTATCTCTTCTGTACGGTGACCGGGAGGGGACATTTTCGGGTCACTTAGTTTTGTCGTGGCCACGACATATAAACTCGTGGGAACGTGATATTAAGTTGTGGGAACGTCATAATATCTCGTGGGCACGAGATCGTATGTTGAGGGAACGACATCCATTTCTCGTGGCCACGACTTAATATGTTGAGGGAACGACATCCGTTTCTCATGGCTACGAGTTTTATAACATGTGGGAACCGAATCTTCACAGGCGACACAGGCTCCTCCTTTTATCCCGGTCATAATTTACTTTGTTATTTGTTCATTTAAAGGTGGTATCAGCGATTTCAGGCCCAAACATAAATGTTCACATTCATCTAATCTTACCTAACGATCCGCTAGCTGCCCGCCCCATAAGCATTCCGTCAAAAAAACGCATCTCTGTAGGCAGCCTAGGCTCTGAGATCTGCACACAAAAACAGTTGTTTTCACCCGGTTTAGCCAAACACTCAAAACCAAAATAAATAGTGTTCCAACCAATCACCGACAGGGGCGGGTGTTGTGAGGTTTTGCGCTCGTGCACGGCTGCCTATGACGGCTGCACACAAAAATCTTGCAACACCCGCTTAATGCCAGAGAGCGCACTATATCTTTATATGACATTCCTAATTCACAGTAAAATGTTATTTCATCAGTCATCTCCATCTCTGACTGCTGTATATGGTTACTATATTGACCGGTGTGGTTCCCTCAACATAACTCGTGGCCATGAGAAATAGATGTCGTTCTCTCAAAATATGAAGTCGTGGCCACGAGAAAAATATATCGTTCCCTCAACATATGATCTCGAGGCCATGACTCTACATCGCGTTACCTCAACAAAATGATCCGGTGGCCACGATTTATTATCACGTTCCCACGACTTAATATGACGTTACCACAAATTAATATCTCGTGGCAACAACAAAACTAAGTGAACCGAACATGTCCCCTCCCAGTCACTGTACTTCTAGGCTATCTATCTATCTATGGGTACGTTTACACGAAAACGATATGCTTAAAACAGAGAAGTTTTTCCTTTGAGTTTTCCGGATACAGACGACGCCATTGGCAAAACGATCCCCATTCACACGGATCCGCGAAAACGACAAAAAAACGCTGTATTCTGCTGTCAGGCCATTAGATGGTGATGAAGCACTATTAGGTTGAACACGTAATACGCATGTGCATGACGCCATCGTCTTCAGAAATTCATGTTTTTGTTGTTTACACAGAGACCGTTTTCAAAAACTTGCACTTTGAAACACATTTTCAAAAGTATGCGTTTTCAGGCACCCAAAACACCATTGTCGTGTAAACGATAGGCCAAAACCCATAAAAAGTTTTACGATTTTAGTCGAAAATGGTGTAGTGTAAACAGCCCCTATGTCTGTCTGTCAGTCTGTAGCAATGTTTCCATCCACATATTTTTATGCGCATTTTGGGATATTGCATAATCTATCTGTCTGTCTGTCTTTCTGTCCAAGTAAAAAAATAAAATAAATTACAGAGTAGTAATATACAGTTATACAATGTATAATTGTGTTTAATCTGTCAAACTTTCACACCATTTTAGACTCAATATGTGTGAAGTTTTTTTTCTTAGCCATCAAATGTATAAGCATGCTCTGAGGAAAGTGACATGCTGCATGCGACACTTAAGCGCAAACATCGCTCTGCCCAGCAGGGCAAGACAAAAAATTACAAACTAAATGAAAACAAACAAACACAAAAATCATAATTATATCCAATAAGGCCCCTGAGGAGATAATCTCGCCACCCGACGTGTACGAGCGATGACATTTGATGATGCATCCTGCTTAATAATCTGTTGCAGTGATGATGATAGCATCACCAATAAAGTCTTCTTTAGATAGAAGCTTAATTCAACTGCAGGAGATTAAAAACCTGCGCTTAACGCCCACTGCGCTCAGCTGTTCCTTCTCTCCGTGTTACATCGACGGATATGGATAATGCCATTATAATAATTAAAGTGTGTCATGAGCTGAACAAGCCTCGCTGTTTGGAGTGGTGTATAATGGTGACCACCACTGATACTTCCATTTGGGAAAGAAATCCATTTACGTCTGAAACAAATAATAAAACACCAGGAGCATTAGAGTCAGTTTTATTCCACTGTTTAAAGAAAGACGAAAGCAAGTCTAACTATTTCTCTCTTTTTCTTGCTTCCCCTTTCTCTCTCTCCCCTCTTTTTTGGATTCTGCTGTTGCAGCATCTACCTCCACCACAGTAGGAGCCCTCAGAGGCGGACTTAATTAGTTGCTAAGAGAAAGCCGGCTCTAGCGTGGAGCCGCTAGTTCTGTACAGATCCAAGTTCTACTGTGAACTTTGCTAATTATCAGGTAGTCTGTAATTTTCCCCTCTCCCATGTGGCCCCTGACAAAGAGCTGCAAGAATAGAGGGAACAATTAGATGAAAATGATGCATAGATGTTGAGAGGGGGGTGAAAAGCAAATGGACATTTTTCATTTTCCACTCTGAACGTGCTCGGCTGCCCGGCGAGCGCTCATTGTTTTTAAAGTCATGAATTATATCTGAAAGAAGACATTGTAATACAGTGAATTTTCAACTCAAATGTACATGTGATGGCTGAATGGCGATGATTAAACTTATTTTAGCATTTAGCATGTAGTATATTTAGAGATTATTCCATAGAAGATGATGTGATTATGGTATCATTCTATTATTTATTTTTTTCACTCAGATGCCCGTTAAATAAACCACTGACATTGCGAAGTAAGATTGCATACACTTGTGAAAAAGTAGACTTTAGCATACATTAAAAAAAAAACGTATTACGGAAATAGTTAAAAGAATATTCTAAAGTGCAAATTGAATGTAATGTTTTCGGACACTTATTTTCATGCTATTTGACATTACTGTAAATTTATAATTTAATATAGTTTAAATTTATATAAAATGCAGTTAGTTGAACTTTTTGTGTGTGTGTGAGCTTTTTTGACTTAAGTAGGGCTTAAGTACATCTTTATATGTAATTTCATAATTAGTTCTATTGTCTTTGAAATATGGTTAAAGTGTGCACTGACAAGCATTTATGGTAAACTAAAATATACTTTAATGTCATTTCTTTTGAAACTGTAAGCCTGTATTTAAATATATTTGTAATTACCAGTGCTGGAAATGACCAAGATTCACTGGAGGGAACCTAGTTGGGGACATATTTTATTTTTAAACCATAGATGCAGAAAATCCCACAATATTTATGTATAAAAAATGCACAGCATTCGGAGGCTATTATGTGGATCCTGGTAATTACACATTTGTAATGATGAAATTACATACTTTTGTAAAAGTATGCTTAGGCCTAAGTGTGTTAGGAAACATAAAAGTCTACTGTTACTACAGAGCAAGTACCCTTAAGTTGCCTTCTATATAAATAATAATATATTTTCTGCAAGGACAGTTTCTTTTGTACTTTTACACTACAAGTGCAATTAAAGGTCACTTCAAGGGTAGCAATGTTATTGCAGCAACATTAGCTCATCTGGTAGTGCATGGTGCTAGCAATGTAACTTTACTGTTAGTCACTTTAGAAGAAAAAGTGTCTGAGAAATGTAAAAGCTGTAGAGTGTGCACTAGCAAATGGGTGTGAATCGTTTTGTGCATGTTCATTTTTATGATCTATTATGGAAGGGCTGTGACATGATAAGATCAGGATTCAGGCATTTGCCAGGACATTTATGAGGACATTGCCATCTGCATTAACCCATTAATATATTCAAATGCCAAGAGTGCCAGGATAAAATTTCTGTTCTGTCTTTTATATAGACACCCGGTGTCACTTCATGCCAGTTTAGTAATGGTCTTTGCTTCTTGAGTGGCCTTTAAAGTTCAGTGTGTCAACATCACAAGCCATTTTTAAAGTCTTTAACATTATCATGGAAAAATTATGTGATCGTTAAACACCCAAGGGGATCCTGATAATCGCAGGGCGCCCTATCAGATGATGGAAGCATGCGCGAGAGTGAAAGTAGACCTACAGTAAGTGAAACTCAAACAATAATATAATTATAATTATACATCAGTTTCTTCTGTCTTTCAAACCTGATTGGCCAAGTGTTGTTCCAACAGCTTATACAGTCCAACCACACTGAGACTTTTCTCTGTTTGTATCATTCTGATGGTCTGTGTTTGTGCCATTCCATAAAGTATGTGAGCAGTGCCAAGTGGAAGCCAAATTGAAAAAATTTTGTCTGGAGCAAGGTTTTTGATATTCGTTTTGGTTGGAGAATTTCCAGTTGTGTCTGACATTGTGTAATGTCCGAGTAATTAGCTAAATTAAATCAGTTCATCATATAAAGTGATAGTGTCTCTTCAGAAGACTTGTTTTAAACCAATTTCTGTGGATTTTGTTTACAATGACTTTATAAACTTTATGAATTGTCAAAGGTTTAGTTGCGTTGACTTTCAACAGAAGGACAGATATCTCCTAGGTTAACTGAGGGAGTAATTAAACACGCTCACTTAAAGGCACACTATGCAGTTTCCGTTTTTCTCAAACAGTGACCCCTAGAGTCGCTGTGGAGTACTTGTATTTAACGTTAGAGTGCAGAGCCGTCTCTGCACTCTTCCGACCGCGCTTTCTTCGTTTTCTTCGTCGACTCTGCCATGATTCACGTCTGAAATGCGTGCTAGTGTCTTCCATAGAGGCTGCTTCATATGTTGTTGATGTATGTGACGTCGTGCCGTAAGGCAAGTCGTGATTCTCGCGAGATTTGTCGGGGCGCCACCTCTCAAACTTGCATTGCTGGTTTTGCCAGAGGCGTTTACCATCGAAATGATTTCAAAGCTGTTATATTAAGGTACAAATCGTGCATAGTGTGCCTTTAAATGATTCTATCTCTCTTTCTCTGTCACAGTCATGTTACAAAGTTTGATTCTTTGTAGTGAATCAGTTTATCCTAAACAGATCTCTCTCTCATTATGTAATGTTTGAAAGTCTGATTCATTCCAGTGAATCGATTCATCCTAAACAAATCTCTTTCTCATATGTTGAAATGGAAAATCTGATTCATTCTAGTTAATCGGTTAATCCTAAACAAATCTCTTGCTGAATTCGGAACCACATACTAGCATACTACTCTGACCATTTGTGTCATAGAAAGATGTGGTAAAAGTAGTTTGAGTAGTATACTAGTATGCGGTTCTGAGTTCAGAAAGACTTAAAGGTGCATTGCGCAACATTTCATGTTAAAAATACCCGTTTTCTAACCCATACATGCTTAAGCAATTGCCTGATGGGCTGAATGAGCCCTTCTCTGATCACTGCGATTGCCTCTATAATCCTGTACAGTAAAATAAATAAGAGGGATTCGGGACGGAATTTGAGACTGGGCGTGACGTCATGCGCATTCACGCTCACCTGGCTATGTCTGGCAGGTTTGTGTATTTGCCGCCATTCTCCGTATCAGCGAAGAGAACTTGAGCGACAAAACTTTAGTCAACTTTCGACAAAAGTAGAAGATGGATTCAAAGAGGCTTGTAGTTCATTCCAAACCCCAACGCAAACTCCACGTAAGACAAAGAAAAGAAAACTTTTGTCTAGTGCCACAGGTGTCGGAATAAGACGAGAGTCAACATCGGGAAGTCTTTCAACAAATGGAGAGATCTCCGGTCTGCACACACTAGGAAGCGCCCGCGCCCTCAGATCACTTGGACGTGGCTGTGTACAAAAGGTAAAAACTATATAAATACTGTTCGTTGGAATCTCCGGTCTGCTCTAGGGCTCAAACGGGATCCTCAGTTGGCTTTTTTCATGATAAAACGGTAAGATATAGCCCAGTCTCTAATGTCGGATACGGCAAATCTATGACAACAAATGATGTAATAATCTGTGAATATTACCTTGAGACATTTGAGTGTACTTTGTTGACCAACTGTGTATGGTATGATTATTATTTTGAGCTTTTACAAAGTAATAACAAAGTAATAACTTATATTGTTCATGAACGTGTTTCCATAATAATACAATCATAAGTGGATACAGTAAACACATAAAACAGTTCAACATGGAGATTGATGGAAACAAAAACCGAAGTTTTCTACTACCCCCGTTTTCCCCTCACGCATAAGTGTGTAATTTACTCAAATGCCTTTCCTTTCACATATTTAAAATGACTTGCAGATTTATAACTTTATTACCTCTGAAGACATTATGACTGTAAACAAAAGATTTGTGCGGCTGATGCTCCTTTGGTTATGAACAGCTCGTGCTCGTGCAAGCGTGCGTGTGGTCCATGAGCGTGCACACCTCTGGTTGCAGTTTCGCTTGTCGCCAGAGGGGGCATAGTTCTGCAAAAACTCAGAGACTTGCGCATTGCACCTTTAAATAGTATTTTCTTGTAAAACATTTTTTTTTTTTTTTTTTACAGTGTGTTGTTTAAAAGAAAAATTGCTCTCAAATACACACTACACTTATGTATCCTCTGTCACAATGCCATCATCATCACAAAAGTTCCTTTTCCCTCCAGAACTCTAAAAATCAAACAAGTTTTGGTCTTGCGAAACATTCATTACCATTCTCTGGTAACCGTCTGAAGTTGGTCATTTTTAAGATGCAAGTTTGTCATTCTCCCCACCCCTCCACCCCCTTCGTGCTCTATCTCTCCCGTCCACCCTGTCACTACAGAGTCTCTGTGTCAGTGATACCAGGGGAAACACTTTTAACATGCACGCCAGAGAGCTCGCAGAAAAGAATCCACTTCTACCACACTGCCTTTAATTGTCCCTCAGAGACTAGTAGAATTGGAATCTAAGTGGAAAAGCAGCCTAACTCTCCATCCCTCTGTCTCTCTTTCTTCACTCCGTCTCTCTAGGGTGGTTGGTGCTCAAGATGGAGGAAGGAGTGGCAGTTTGTTTTGGGCCCTGAGACGTGGCTGTCTTTATATTGTTGCGGGAGCTTGGTCTTTTCCTGTTCTTCTGCGCTCTCTCGCTCTCTTCCTCTCAGCTCCAGACTGTTGGGCTTTATTAACCCTCCTAAGCACGGGGGACCTAAGGGAGGTCAGACATCGGTCGTTAAAAATCTATTGTGACTCGTCGGGAAAATGAATAAATGAGCACATTATTCCCCCCTTCGTGTTCCGCGCTGTTTGTCTAATCAAGTGCGAGCGGCGGGCGAAGTCAAGCGGGGCTGACGCGCACATTTTATTTAAGTTTTTTGGTCTGTCAGAGGAGCTTAGAGGTGTAATGAAGAAAGGAGCGGTGATTTGAAATATAATCCCATTACCCTGATGAAATTACAAAGACGGTGAGAGTTCACAAATCACACGCTGTGTTTTCTATCAGCAGTGATGCCCCTGTTGAGGTGGTGGCACCCAATGGAAGCCGGCACAGCCAATGAGAAGTGACAGCACTGTAACAGCACTGAGACCGCAGAGCAGAGGAGGAAAGCGGGCGTCTGGATCCCTCTGTACATCACGCTGGTGCTGCGTTTTTCATTTAGCTCACACCAACCACTGACATGGCGGCCCGTGTTTATTAAACATTTCCACTTTAACATCATATTACAATGTATGTGTGTGTGTGTGTATATATATATATATATATATATATATATACACCATAATGCTTAATAGAGCCTCTAAGATGATTTCGAAAAAAATATTTTACTTACAAATTTTACCCAATTAAATATTTTGGCTATTTTTTACTAGTTTACTGCTAAGAAGTGTACTTTACTAATGTGTGCATAAAATGTGCTCAAACAAACAGGTGTAAACACATCAAGTCAAGTGTTTTTCCAAAGGACTGTGGGACAGAATCCTTTTCACACAATAAATATTGAAATGGTTTATTTCATTGATTATGTTAAATATATCATGGTTCATATTTTTATGATGGATTTTAATAGTTTAAGATACATAAAAGAGTTTAAAAGTGGCAAAAAAAAAAAAAAAGTGAGTAAGTAAAAAAAATAATAAAAAAAATTAAGTGATCTTTATATGATGTAACAAAAAAGTTGACGACATAATAATACAATAAACTACTAGTAATATGTTTAATTTATATAGTGCCTTTCCAAAGCTCAAGGACTAGCCTATTTCATAAACTTTTTAAGAAGTATTACAAGTTATTCATCTAGCCTTTTTTTTCCTCAAGGACTGGTCATAAATTTAGGATAGTTGCATAAAAACTTTTCATTTAATTTGATAATGAAGAACGGTTTGAGAATGAAAAGTAAGACTGATTATCCCTTTGCTTACTGCTAGTTCATCTGACTTGTTTTAAAAACACTAATTAGTACTTAAATATTAGCATAATGGCTGTATTTATGCAACGGGCCAGTGATTATAATAACAATCAACCTCTGGGGCATAAAAGTGCAGTTGTGAAGTTTAAATGTATTGACGAAACATGATTACTTTGTTAAAATGCTCCCAAAAAGGGTTTGTGCACAAATACGTACAGTTACGTACGTACCCAATGTGTGAAGAAATAAAGATATATCAAACGCAATGACCATGTTAGTGAGACATCTGTGTGGTAATGGAAAGATTATGTGCGTCCTCGCTCAGGTACTTACCGCGTAATCTCACAATTCAATCTGAGGCAATCCCAGCGAAGTGGGCATTGTGTTATTTGTGAGCGTGGAATCCATATACCCTCTTTGATTTTTCCATTTGATAAGGCCAACACGAGCTATTCATTCCTCAGAAAATAAAATACAGTTGCATTCTGGTTGAGGAGGGTGTGAGGGGTAAATATTATCTTTCAGAGTTCCCCTATCTGTTCTCTCTCATAGTTTCTGGTTTAATTGGTTGCTTCACGTGCCCTTTAGGAGAACATTACAGAGGGCTAATAATGCTAAAATCTACATCTGCCTATAAAATACTAGCCATTTTTAACACTAATGAAGTCAATAGTGTCTCGGTTGTGAAGCAGTGAGTGTGCACATGAAATGTGGATTAGGCTACAGTGTAGGAGTACAGCATGCCGCAGATTGCCCTTTCTCAGAATAGAGTTGTATGGAGGTTATTTGTGTCTAATTGGTGTGGTGGAATGATAATGACTTGACTGAAATGCCCTTTTAAACATCACAAGCTCACGCGTAGCTTCTCCATTACCCTGGCGCGCTCAACTTGTTGACCACACGGATGCGTTTCAGGACTATAATGTGTAAACTTCTTCAATAATTACATTATGTATCACAGCCATCTCCAATTAGGCCCAAGTATACTGTACATACTGAATACTGAATACTGAATTTGAGTCACACTGAAAGGGTTAACTCTCCAAACATTTTTTCAAATTCTGTCATCAACTACTCACTTCATGTAATTTCAAACGCAGAGATTGTAAAATAAATCCTTATGAATGTCTTCCGAAGAGAGACAATCACTTAACCCCTCATTTGCACACATCTGCGGCGCATTACGGCTGCGACAAGGTTTTATTCCGTCCTCCACGCGGTGCCAACTCACACCGGGAGCATATCAGAAGCGGAGCGACTGGATGCGTGAGACCACGTGATTTGCCTGTCCGACGTGTTTTTCTGATTTTGGGGTTTCTAGTACCATGGGTAAGTTGGCTAAATGTTTATGTTTTGTCCGGTGTAATTGTGTTTATTGTTATGTTTTTAGCTATTTTGAAATTGACAGGGTTTTTTGACTTTTATTTTGTATTTCCGGTGCGAAAAAATAGACTAAGCGCCTATATTTAGCGAAGCGGCGTGGAGAGCCGCTTCTGGGAAGCTTCTGAAACGCGCAGCGTCGCGGCCGGTGTAAACACAAGCATTGACAAGAATGGGCGCGATCAGCTCCGGTAGCCGTGTCGCAGCCGTGATGCGCCACAGACGTGTGCAGTGTAAATGAGGGGTTATGATGAAAATATTTAATTTATGCTTATATTCACATATAAACTTTGATCCGCAAACATACATAGAGCACTCAAATTTGGTAAATGGAAGCTCAAGCACACTTGCTTGACGCGTGAGAACCAATGAGGTTTCCAAGCAAGTCGCGTGTTAAGCAAGTATGTACATTCACTAATCAATGTTTATATGTGAATAAAAGCCTTAATTAAGTCTAATGGGTTTGGAACAGGAGTGATAAATCGATGACAGAATTTTCATTTTGGGGTGAACTATCCCTTTAATGCAACTAGTTGCAACACTTGAGTGCATGTAGAAAGCAGACCAAGTAACAGTCATAATGAGCATGTCAAGTTAATAATGTGCGTAAAGAGATTCCCAGGAATCCAGATACCAACATATCGGCTTGTTACTGACCAATCAACTTGCGCAATCCTGTCCTCGATCTGTACATCGTTTTTTTGTACACGACAAGCTCATACGTAGCTTCTCCATTGCCCTGGCGCACTCGACTTATTGACCACACGGATACGTTTCAGGACTATAATGTGGAAACTTCTTCAGTAATTGTATTATGTATCACATCTATCTCCAATTAGTCCCAAGTACATACTGTACAGTACTGACAAATGCTGAATTTTGGAGTTGGACTTAATGCAACTAGTTGCAACACTTCACCGCATATAGAAAGCAGACCGAGCAACAGTCATAATGAGCACGTCAAGCTAATATTAGTGCTTATAGAGATACCCTGGAAGCCAGATATCAACTTATCGGCTTGTTACTGACCAATCAAATTGGAAACTTACTCGATTCTGTCCTCGATCCGCTCATCTATTCCGTGCACGCGACAGCTTGTCATGTGCATGCGAGCAGATTGTACAGAAAAAATACTTTGCTTTCCCCTCTGCCCAGTGGAAAACATGGCTGTCATGTGCCCATGCACGCTCAGCTTGCCCGACCGCCTTTATTCAAAGTGACAGTACAAGGGCTGGGGACCCTCTCCTCTGGCACCCCGGCTCCAGGCCTGCCCATGCGTCTCTGCGGCAGCACATTAATTCTAATAAAGCCTCACTTTAGCGGACGAGAGTCCCGCGTGGGGGGTGGGGTTGTGGAGCGGGGGGCCAGGAGAAGTGGTATAAATACACACTTTAATGAAGGGAGGACATGGGCGCAGGTGGCACGGCTGGGCAGGTGGCACCTCACGCCCTCGGGCTCCTGGGCGACACCGCTGTTGCTGCGTGCCCCGCTCTGGGGGGTTGAAGTGGTGGAGATTGCATTTTAATTACCAACCACTTCCTCTCCGTCCTTTACAGGGGTCACAGCCTGCCTGCGTCTCTTGGAGTTGAAGGTGGGAGATGTGGCGCAGGTAAAGTTTGTCACTTGTGAAAAAATCAATACAGAAAATTACTTCATATTAACAGTAAATTGGGCCCTATTTTTATGGAGTTTTCTTTGAGTATGAATGTATAGACAATAATATTTGGGAGATTACCGTATTTTTTCTGTTCATCAAAGTATTCTGAAGAAATTATCAAATTTTCACAAAAATATAAAGCAGCACAACTGTTATCAAAATTGATTAAAAAAAAAAATGTTTCTTGAGCACTAAATCAGCATTAGAATGATTTCTGAAGGATTATGTGACACTGAAGACTCAAGTAATGGCTGATGAAAATTTAGCTTTGCATCACAGGAATAAATTACATAATATAATATGTTAAAACAAAGTTATTTTAAATAGTAACAACATTTCACAATATTACTTTTGTTGCTGTATTTTTTATCAAATAATGCAGACTTGGTGAGCATAAGAGACTTAAAACTTTCAAAAACATTCAAAAAAAACATTAACCGACCCCAATTTTTTGAACAGTAGTCGTGATATAAAGTGATTCAAGAGTCCTGATCCCATTGTCAGGGTTTATATTTCCTCTTCTTTGGGGAAAAAAGAGAGAGAAAACTTTAGGCATCCTAAATAAACCTCTCATGTTCATTTTTCCACTGAGGTAAAAGTTTGGGCTTTGAAAAAGTTTGTGTTTTGGATTCTATCGAATCCACATACCAAGGCTGCAGTCTGAGTGCGATTCCTGAGTTATCCTCAGACCGCGAAAGAACTTGACATATTTACAGCCAGCACTCTTCAGTCCCTGAATCATATGTCCAGTGCATTTCCATAGGGGAAAGGGGAAAATGTAGAGCCTCGCTCATGTGTTAAACCACCCTGGGGGCCCATTCATTAAACATCACTTAAAACTGAAGTCCACACCTGGTTTTCTTCTCTCATTTTTTCGCACATTCTCTCCCTCTCTCTCTCCTTCTCTCTCTTGGGGTAGGCCATCCTTCTCTCCTCGCAGTGCTAACTCAAAACTCCTGACGTTTTAAATGTTTCTTTTCTGGGATTCGGGTTTCGAGCGCGAGCAGTGACCTTGGTGGGAGATGCTTTATGGATTTGACCTGGGAGTCCCCTTAAGAAGCTTGGCTCCTGGATCGGTAGGATGACGGAGGGAAGGAATGAAGGGAAGAAGGAAAAGGATGGACAATGGTGGGGGTTGGGGGTGTCTGGAAGCACAGGACAGGTGAAGCTGCTGCCTCCCCCCCTCTCGTCCTGCGACTCTGGGGAAGAGGCACTTCAGCACGCCAGCACAGATGTTGTTGCATTGTCTGGAGCTCCAGCCCAACGGGGAGCAAGCTCTCATTAGCTATTGTCTTCCACTCACTGTAGATCCTTGTGATAAATGCAGCAGTCGCTGCTAGGCCGCCATGCCCAAAAAAAGCACCTCGGATGGTTCAAAAAAAGAAAAGGATGAGCATCCTCAACAAGTCTGGTTTAATTCAACATATTAATTTTCTCTATGAGTCTACATATTTTATCATGTTAATGTGTCTATGGGTTAGTAGTTTAAAACATTCAAACTCACTCCTGTCTGTCAGTGCCATATATATGAGCTACTATCAGCCTCACTGTATTTGTCATAAAAGCAGATCTTAATGGTGAAATCATTGGGGTGTGTGGAATACAGGAAGTCATTGATGTTTTATGAAGATTAACCATTATATAAAGCACAGAGCGTGGTATCAGGTAGGACCACGCCAGAGCAGTTTACACAATATATAATGTACTCCACCATGAAGAGAAAGAATCCCATGATTATCTAGGCCCTAAACCTGAATTCAGCCCAAAGTGCAACAGTCAGGTTCAAGAAATAAAAATTCTGCTCAGGGAATTGATTTGGAGCGATAACTTTGAGCAATAAACCGTTAAAGAGTTTGTTGAAGCCATCTGCCTGCATTATTTCAGCTTATTAAATAATCATGTTTAACAGTGGAATTCCTGGTGAAAAACCATGATTCTGCAAAGAAGTCTCCACCAATCAGAGAAGCGAAACAAGCAAATTGTGGCAAAAGAAACCTTTATCCCTGCCCACTCCCATGAAGCACTGCAATTGATGTAATAGTGTCAGTCTCTCTACGCTCTTAAAGGTGCAGTAAGCGATTTCTGTTGAATCACTGATGATATTTAAAGTCAACCCAAACATACACACCCCTCCCTTAATTTCACTGCCCCCAGAATACACAAACACACAATGCAACAGCGGATGTGTCTCTTTATCATAGCTGAAGCAAAGCAAAATAATGCTTCACAAAAATCAGACAGCTGACGGTAGCAATTTACTTCCATGGTTTTTTTTTTTTCCTACTATGGAAGTCAATGGCTGCCGTCAACTGTCTGGTTACTAGCATTCTTCAAAATGTCTTCTTTTGTGTTCAACAGAAGAAAGAAACTCATACAGGTTTGGAACAACTTCAGTGTGAGCAAATGATGACAGGATCTTAATTTCTGGGTGAACTATCCCTTCAAATTTCAAAAAATCATTTGAACAGCTTTTAAAACACTAGGCATCATACATATGCTTAACGACTTTGTAAATGGTTGCTGAGAGATCAAACGTTTGATATCTTTCGACTGAATGGAACCATATTCTGAATTTTAAAAATCAGTCAGTGTGTCAGTGCGCATCATACACTGATTTTCCAACGCCATCTCATGACCAATTCGTACGAGTGATTAAAAGGTGGCTAATTCGTATGAATTGTCTAAACCCACGTGATGGGTAGGTTTACAGGCGGGCTCAGGGTAGGTCATTCGTACGATTTCATACGAATTGGGCAACTCGTAAAATATGTACGATTTAGCAAAAATCGTACGAGTGAGGTCGTATGAATTTGTACGAATTAGCCACCTCGTAAAATTTGTTCAAATTGTTGTGAGATCGGGTTGGATTAACTCAAATCTCCAGACTGGCTCGGACTTTCAAACTCGTAAATTGGGGCAACAATATGAGCAAAATTTGTGTAGTGTATTCCAGCCTTTAGTCAACTTAAAATCTGCTTCCACATTTGAGTGCAACACCCACATCTCAAAATCCAAACAACAACTGCTTTATCCAAGTCCTTTTTTTTCCGATAATCAGTAACACTTGGCTGCACAGTACAATGCAGGAGAAAAGTTTGTCGCCACACTTCCGTTTAATTGCAACTATACGCATCAAGAGCACGTGACCAAATCAGTACATGAAATCACATCCTCCGTCAATTGTAATTCAAACATCATTTAGAAATCTAATTGCGCCTGGATAGTGCTTTACAGACGCCATTTTTAAAAGACCTTGACCCCTACATGCAGGGAATATTGTGAAAGACTCAATGTTAGATTCACCTCTTTAATGTCCTCATCCAGAAAGACATGAAGGCCATACAGCATTGTTTCTCTAATCCTTTCTTCCTAGCCCTCTCATCCCTCGCTGCTTTTCCCCAGCCGGGGCTGTGAACACATTGCAGTGCCCGAGGGCAGTAGCGTGGACAACCTGTGCTCTCCTCACATGAGTGAGCGGCGAGCGGTCCAGGGATCCGAGCTGGCACGCTCAGCCAAACAGGTGTATGATGGGAAGACGCGGGCTGTGAAGGGTGAATTTTCTTACGTGGAGGTAATGTTGCTTTTGAAGCCAGTCTTGCTGTTTGGACCTGACTCAAGAAGCTTTTACACACATTGCAAAGTGACTGTTTTGAATAAAATTGCCTCACGGGTGTGAATGGCATGAATTTTTGATTATGCCATGCATTTTTCTCTTTTCTTAACCATTGTGGTCTGTGGGCACTTGAGACACTGTCTATGCTCACATTTTAAGTTTCATTTACTGCATTACTGAATAAGTAATAAGTATACATAAGTCTTCTCGTGATAATTTAACATTTTTAATACTTTTATTTAAATACTTTATAATTTTTTTTTTTGCCTTGATAGGATAGCTAAGATAGTAAATAACTGACTGGGAATTCCCAATCCTGCCATTCATATGTCATTATCAGTTATGCATGTCAACAATATTGCTGTTTGGGGTGTGGAGTTGCATTATTAAAAGGGATACACAGTAATGTACCATCCTTAATAATGTAACACCACACCCTAAACTCCAATACAATATATCTTTGCACTCAAAACAATATCCTGTTGTCTACAGATGTCTGACTCTTAATAACATGGTGTAAAAAGCTGAGTTAGTCCCACTCTACACATTGGAATAAAGAAATGACACAGACTCCCTTAGGAGTCACTAAAGCCATTGGACATAAATCTCGAGCAGTCCCGCTCTTGAAGGCTGGACCTTGGGTTACCATAAGAGACCATGCTAGTGGTTATTAAGTGAAAGTTTCCAATCGATAGCCAGAGAGGTGTAATCAGGGAGGGTTTAATTGCACTGGGAGACGACATCTATTCAGGTTATTGCCTCAGCTGTCCAGTGAGGGTTCATTTCCGCTTCGCGCCTGTTTCTTTCCTATACTCATGAACCCGTCCCGGGCTGTGCATAAGAGCAGAGAAATGGATAAGAATGACCCTAACCTTTGACCCGTTCACCTTTTTAGTGTGAGGTCACCCAACTGGAATAGATTTTTAATTCAATGCATTATAATATCACTATAGCAGACTGATTTTATGCGCAATAAAGAAAGGGTACAAAATGGCTGCTTTATGGGTCTTGTCTAATCCAAAACGATGAGCCCCTGAAGTCTATTAAAACACTTTGTTATTTTAAGTTTTACCAATGAATCAGCAAATGCAAATGTAGTGTGCTTGGTTTTTAGAATGGAAAAAATGTTAAGAAATGTACCAAAAGAAGACAATAACTCGGGCTGTTAATTTAATTTGCTCATTTAGTGTAATTATTATTATTTTTAAATGTATAAAACTCAATGCAATAAAAATGAACTCTGTTTGAACCAAATCACACTTAACAAGAGAACAAAACAGAACAGTTTTTAAAATTTTGCTAATTCTCTGCATCTTAATCTGGCGAGATACCAAAAAAACACTAAAAAAAATGATAAAATGAGACACGATGCAACAACTAATAATACTTGTCTAGTGCACTGGTACAATTCCCCAACAATTAACAAATATCACAGACGAAATGCAAAAATGCTTCCTGTGTGAATGTTCCCTAAGTGAGTTTCAGACAGATTGACAAACACAATGGCAAAAATGGATTCCTGTGGGCTGTAGGTCTTATTTTGAATGATTCAGAAATAAAACAAACAGTATATTTCCTTCTAAAGCCACTTTTTGTAATGCTTCCATCTGCCTCAATGTTATGCTTAATATGCGTAATGCTATTTTATAGACTCAATGCAATTAATTGCAATTAATTCTATATTAACTGGCATATCATATAATTCATTTGATTAAACGCTTGATAGCCCAAATAATAAAATGTTCAATGTGGCTATTCAAAACAGATAAAAATGTCTCAGCATTTAATCTTTTAACTGTTGTAGAAAGAGTGCCACGAGGAAACTGTGCACCATACGGGCCAGTCTGTGAGAATGAGAGCAGTTTTTTGGAGAGGAGTTGATTTGGCCCCGTCTCCCCTGTAAAGGCTGCAGGCTATTAATTTCTAGCTCCATGTGCTGCCTGATCACCAAAAAATTCCACGGGGCGACTTATTGCGGGGCAATTTAGTGCCACCAAATGACACTGATGTGTATGGATGGCTGGTGTCGCGTCAAATCTGGTAGATGTCAGTAAATTGTAACATATGTTGCTTAAACTATAACATCAGGATAATTCTCCCTTTTAAGATGGCTCATAAAACGGCAATTTACGAGCTCAAATTTGAGGTGACGATAACATAGATAATTTTTAATGGAAGGTTAATGTGGGAATCAAAAGATAAAATCCAAAGCCTTTGGCCTTTTGTGAGAGAGCTGTCGACTGTATGGCTGCAAAAAAAAAAAGAAAAGAAAAATGTACACGTATTTTATGCACCGTGGGGTGTTCCCCTTTCATTACGCTTTATAGCTTAAGGCATAAAAATATACTGAATATTTTCATGGATAATAAAATGTAAGATCCAAGCATGACAGAGAGAGACTAAAAGAGAAAGAGAGAAGCTCAGCGAGTATTCCAGATAAACTGATGCATACAAGGAACTTGTGCTCAAACTGTTCCCCATCACCCAAGATTTAAGATCCCTCTGGAGTGCTGGATTGTGCTGAGGCTCTTTGTAGCGTCTCGTCCCCACCGGTTCTCTCTCAGGGCCCGGGACTGAACAGTTGGCGTTTGGCAGGCTACGTTATTCCCAGTGCTGCTCCTTCCTAAATAGGCCACATCAGAGAAAACATGACTTTTCACTATTTTAATAAATGGAACCCTGTCGTCTTCATTATTAATAGCGTCCCAGCATACTTTTCGGATTCGGTTTGTGCAAAGCTACATGAGTAATTTATATTCACGTGCACGTGCGAGACTTTGGCCTCCAGTGTATGCATTCTCACTGTCTTTTCTAATGTCAGATATGTGTAGCAAGATAAAATTTTAATGTTTACCAGGGCATTTCTGACCTCTCTAATCCACCTGGTTATTCTTAAAATCAACCCAGCACAGAGGTGCAATTAATCAGTGTACAGTGACCCATCCAATTCAAACACAATACGCGTGCTGTGTTTGAATAGCAATTTGCATTGAGAAATAAATATGTACTCTGACTAAAAATTAATGATCGTAAAGCTTCAGGGGGTTTTAAACATATAATGGCAAAATAAACTACGAATAAATATGTTTTCCTTGAAAGGGACCCTGTTAAGATATAAAGCCAGCTGTATAATTTTTATTAAACTAGAATATCATATTGTGTATGAAAAAGCTTGATATTATAAAGAACATGTTCTTTGTAAGAGTAGCCTAAATAGCTTTTATTTGTCATTGTATTAAAGCCAACACACACACACACACACACACACACACACACACACACACACACACACACACACACACACACACACACACACACACACATATTATATATATATATATTTATATTATTTAATAATGTGGGAGCTGGTATATTATGCTGCTGTCACTTTAAGACCTGACGGACGGACCTATTATACTGTTACACATTCTTTCCCAACTATTTATGTTCACTTAAAACACTTCAAACTTAACACTCGCAGAGACCAGCATTTTGACATTAATCTTAAAGAAACATCGGGTAAAAACTCAATTTAGTACTGAAAGGTGTGAGCACAAAATCTGCGGGAATGAGTCCAATTGTGTGCAATATGCGCAATCCCACGCCGAAATTCAAGCGCTGTAGCACCAACGATATTCATCCGAAGCAAATTAAACGAGTGAGGGGAGGCGGGTTTGTGTGTCAACTCGCTGTCGAAGAGATCAGAGAGCGAGAAAATGCAGCTGGTATCATGCATCAATTCTGCAGAAAATGAGTATTGGAAGCGTTACAGATATTTCAGTGTCAATATGTATCGGAAAAATTTATATTTTTGACAACACTACATTGCACTTAGTTTATTATTAATTATTTCAGATTCCTTTTTTAAAAGACTACAATTGAAAAATAGTTGGGTGGATTTCAGCAGTGGCGTGTAATATGTATACAGTGAGGAAAATAAGTATTTGAACACCCTGCTATTTTGCAAGTTCTCCCACTTAGAAATTATGGAGAGGTCTGAAATTGTCATCGTAGGTGCATGTCCACTATGAGAGACATAATCTAAAAAAAAAATCCAGAAATCACAATAGGCCTATATGATTTTTTAATGACCTGAAAAGAGCTGGGACCACCGTTTCCAAGGTTACTGTTGGTAATACACTAAGACGTCATGGTTTGAAATCATGCATGGCACGGAAGGTTCCCCTGCTTAAACCAGGACAAGTTTGCCAATGACCATTTGGATGATCCAGAGGAGTCATGGGAGAAAGTCATGTGGTCAGATGAGACCAAAATAGAACTTTTTGGTCATAATTCCACTAAACGTGTTTGGAGGAAGAAGAATGATGAGTACCATCCCAAGAACACCATCCCTACTGTGAAGCATGGGGGTGGTAGCATCATGCTTTGGGGGTGTTTTTCTGCACATGGGACAGGGCGACTGCACTGTATTAAGGAGAGGATGACCAGGGCCATGTGTTGCGAGATTTTGGGGAACAACCTCCTTCCCTCAGTTAGAGCATTGAAGATGGGTCGAGGCTGGGTCTTCCAACATGACAATGACCCGAAGCACACAGCCAGGATAACCAAGGAGTGGCTCTGTAAGAAGCATATCAAGGTTCTGGCGTGGCCTAGCCAGTCTCCAGACCTAAACCCAATAGAGAATCTTTGGAGGGAGCTCAAACTCCGTGTTTCTCAGCGACAGCCCAGAAACCTGACTGATCTAGAGAAGATCTGTGTGGAGGAGTGGGCCAAAATCCCTCCTGCAGTGTGTGCAAACCTGGTGAAAAACTACAGGAAACGTTTGACCTCTGTAATTGCAAACAAAGGCTACTGTACCAAATATTAACATTGATTTTCTCAGGTGTTCAATTACTTATTTGCAGCTGTATCATACAAATAAATAGTTAAAAAATCATATATTGTGTGTCATCATATAATATAAATCATATATATATATATTTTTTTAGATTATGTCTCTCACAGTGGACATGCACCTACTATGACAATTTCAGACCTCTCCATAATTTCTAAGTGGGAGAACTTGCAAAATAGCAGGGTGTTCAAATACTTATTTTCCTCACTGTATATATATGTATATATGTATGTATGTATATATGTATGTATATATGTATGTATGTATATATGTATGTATGTATATATGTATGTATATATGTATGTATGTATATATGTATGTATATATGTATATGTATATATATATATATATATATGTATTTATATTTATATGTATGTATATATATGAGTGACTGTGTTACACGCCACTGCTGAAATCCATCCGCATTTGAATAAAAAGACCCATTAAAGCAGCCACTGAGTGTCAGGATCTGTAGTAAGACAAAGCACAGATTTCACCTCATTCACAGACAGTGGTAGTGATATGTTCTCTGGCCTACTTTCACAGTCATTCTTCCCCAGACCCCCGGGCAGAGAGAGGAGCCCGGCTGTGGGGGGCTACAGGCAGGGCTCACTCACATGTCTAGACCAGCGCTCACGCTGCACTGCTGCTCTCTGCATTTCACAAAAAGAGAGAGTATGAGTGTATCAGTGTGGCACACTGCAGCTAAAGTGAACATGATTGTCTCTTCTTTTCAGAGTGCTAAATCCCGTTCTATTCACACTGAGATTGGTTATTTAGAACTGAATTCACATTTGAAAAATTCATGAGTGATGTTAAACATCAAATTATTGATTCAAAAGTTTGGGGTCGGTAAGATCTTTAAGTATTTTAAGCGTAAAAGAAGTCTCTTATGCTTACCAAGGCTACATTCATTTAATCAAAAATACAGAAAAAACTTTAAAATATTATTACAATTTAAAATAACTGTTTTCTATTTGAATATATTTTAAAATTGAATTTATTTCTGTGATGGTAAAGCTGAAGTTGAAGTTAGTCTTCAATGTCACATGATCCTTTTACCAAGATACAGGATTTTTTTAAGAATGTAAAGTTTTAAAAAGAACAGCATTTATTTCAAATAAAAATCTGTTGTAACATTATAAATGTATTTACTGTTACTTTTGATCTAGTTAATGCGCCCGTGCTGAATAAAAGTATGAATTTCTTTAAAAAACAACAACTTTTAAACAGTAGGCTACATCGAGTCTGCATAGTGTGTACTGAACTTAAGCATTACTTTTTTAAATACATAATTAACAGTGCATCTGTCATGCCTCGGTGCCAGTATAAGTTTTAGTGCTGGGGACCAGATGATAGTTGTGCAGAATATAGTGTAAATGGACAATTTAACACGGAACAAAATAAAAGCCCTTCTATAATTAACAATGTTACAATTTGTTCTGGTCGACGGAAGCAGACATTCAGACACTGGACCGAAAGAGAAGAGGCATTTAGTCATGATGGTTGAGATATGAAAGCTTGAATATTGCATGACCTACAAGGAGAAGGCAAAGACAATTTGAGCAAGAAAGGGAAGGAGGGGTGGATGGATGGAGGAGAGTGAGAGGAGCTTTGGTGTGGGGGCTGAAGAGAAGGAAAACAAGGAGGAGGATAGGGAACAGATGGCTGTGGCCCCCGTCTCTTCAGCACAACAGACGGGGGCCGCAAGATGGCGAGAGCACTCGCAAGAGTCAGCTGCGTTCTGAGGGAATAGGCAACGTCTAGCAGGCAGCTTTGGTTTTAATAACTGTCTAAAAAAAGGGTTGAGTTAATCGGAGTGAGGGACATGCAGACGCAATCCTCAGGATAGTTTATGAATGAGTGCGTACGAGTACACATGTTCTCACTTCTGAAGTGACATCTTCACGAGGTGAAGACAAATGATAATGCGGCATTGAGAAACTCAAAAGTTTCATGTGAAAGTCAATCTGTAGAAGCTCCTCACTGTAAGACACCACTTACTAACTGATGTGAGTCTTACAGCCAAACACTTAGGGCCAGATTTACTAAACAGGGCAAATTAGCGTGAGAGTGCTATTACAAAAAAGCGCAGATGGGAGTGGAAAGTTCTGATCTACTGACAACACGCAAATTAAAGAGCACAGACGCAGCCGGATCATTTCCATAATGACCATCGCAATCTACCAAAAGCAGTGCAAATTAGCATCTGGTTTAAGACATGCTTTTTTGGGGGGTGTTAAATAATGGCGCGAACACCAGTAAATTGACTAGCGAAAACCTTAGTAAATCACCTTGCGTGATTCATTTAAATACTCTCCTCCCATACATTTTGCGTCTGAAAGGGAAACTCCTACAAATGCATACACTGTAAACCCAGATTTTGTTTCTAATTAAACTTACGAGTGATCATTACTTATTATTTTATGTTTAGTAAAAACCTGCTATCATTACTAAACAACATTAGTTGTTTGTACTATTTAACTGAAAGATTCATTGCACTAATCAGGTTTAGCAGAGATAACTTGGTATGTTTAGTTTCATAAGGAAGGGGAGGGGCCAAATCAAAAACCTGCCTGGTCACGTGAAAAGACCCGCGTCTAAAGTGCATCCAAGGGGCTCTACACCTGGCGGGAAGAGTATTGAGAATTGTATTGAGTATTGAGAAGCAGACAGTATTGAGAATTAACAGAGGTTTAGATGTTGATGAATTATTGTTTAATTTGTAGTCACCATAATGGTGATAAGTGTTGGCTTTAGCTGGGCTCTTGCCCTTGACAATTGAACATTAGTTTTCTCTGGCTGCTTTACCTGTGTGTTTAAAAGGCACAATTGTTATAGCAAAAAAGCCAAGAGTATAGTGATCCAGTGACTATGACTGCATATTGATATAGTCATTTATAAAGATTATAAGTCATCAGCACCTCATTTCATCTGTTTAATCTCTTATTGTCTGGGTCTTTCCATATGATTGATATGAATGTTAATACCACTCAACATGTTTAGTTTCAGCTTGTGTAAAAAGTTAGGGTTCCATGTTAATACAACTCAACATGTTTAGTTTCAGCTTGTGTGAAAACTAAAGTGGTATAGGGCAACGGGTTTCCACGCGATTTGCGAGTAAAGTCAACTAATTCGGGTTAAGAGTGTAAGCAATAAGATCAGCCGCTAGTAAATCCTTCCTGACAATGTTTTTTTAACGGTAAAAGAGGGTTTGAGCTGGTGCAAGCTGTTAGTAAATCTGTCCCTTAAAGGGATAGTTCACCCAAAAATGACAATTATGTCATCATTTACTCAAGTTATTTCAAACATGTATGAATTTCTTTCTTCTGCTGAACACAAAAAATATACTTTGAAGAATATGGGTAACCAAATTGATGGGCCCCATTTACTTCCACAGTATGAAAAAAATACTATGGAAGTCAACTGTTTGGTTACCGACATTCTTCAAAATATCTTCTTTTATACCATGGTCTGGGTGAATACTCGATTCTGATTGGCTGCAGGGTGTCCATTAAAAAGTGATAGAGGACACCTAGTAAAGGAGTTCTGGTGAAACTGACTGTTTACCGTTCGAGATTAATAAATAAATGCGCTGGCTACATCAGCTGTGAGTAACCATAGCAACAGGCAGTCAAAGTATACGACTATAAATCGAGCGGACTATAAATATCTCCGGTTGCTAAATAAACCATCAGGCGTAACCAGGGAAACCTAATTAAAATATAAACTAATGTTTTAAAAATGTGTTATTTGGCAAGTGACCATGGTATAAGCGGGTTAATGCCCTTCGAAGTGTCCATTGTCAGGTATTAATGGACTTCGGCGGAGGCGTCGGACGGTTCACGCCTCGCCGTCGCCCATTAATACCTGACAATGGACACCTCGAAGGGCATTAACCCTTACTTATGTTCAGCCGAAGAAAGACATTCATACACGTTTGGAACAACTTGAGGGTGAGTAAATGATGACAGATTTTTCATTTTTTGGGTGAACTATCCCTTTAAGAGTAACAAAATGAATTTATGTACAGTGCACCTGGCTTCAGTTAACACCAAGTTGTTTTGATTTCAGTTGTGTCCGGTGAATTGCAACAAAAGTGCAAATATCTCACTTGGCATAAGAATCTGGGTGTTTGCTATGTTTGTTGATGATTTTCTGTTCTAAATGGTAAGCAGTTTATCTTGTTAATGCTAACAGTATAATATACCCAAACAGCATATGTTGGTCTTGGGACAATGTTCTAATAAAAAAAATTAAATAATCATAGGCCAAATCAGGGTCAGAAATTTTAGGTGTTTGCACGATTATTCAAAATGAAACCGAAATCGCAATACGGTTTAGTGCGTTTGTTTCAGAGTGAACTATGTTCTTTTACACACAAGATCCAGTGTAAATGCCTCTCCACACAAACTCATCTGTGCAAGTTTGGGCCGCTTATATGACGTGCATTTAGGAATGCAACATGCATCAACCATCTTCCCAATCTTGTAATAAGAAACTGTTAACAAAAGAGAAGATTCAAGGGCAGTTTTCATGGCTAAAATAAAAGCTTGATTGTTTAACGTTTGAAAATGAATAAATTAAGACTTTTTGTAATATTGTAATATTACAGTTGCACTGTAAAATAAAATAATATATATTTTTAATGGAATACTCAATTTTTATTTTACAGTGAAATATTACAATATTCAAAAATTCTTATTTTGCTTAATTCATTAATTGATAATGGTTATATTGTAATTCGAAACCCAGATGCCCCATGAACATTGCCAATTAAGCAAATAAAATGCATCAGTGATTCAAAGTTTACATGATACAACTTTTTTAGCAAATGCTTGCAAAGACAGGTATGTAAAACATGCTAAATGATCCTGCAAAACAAATGCTAGCATTGCAAAGAATCGTTTATCTTCCACTTTATCTTCCTGGTTCCTCCTCAAAAATGATTTATTTGTTGCTAACTTTCAGGTAATTTGTGACAGTTTGACACAGGGGTTTGCCAGAACACTATATTTTTATTTTATTGACAACAGTAAAACTAACTTTACCCTTGATATACTGTATATTATACATTGTCATCTTTAGAGCTTCAGACATAGGAACACCTTTATGGTCAGAGGTCAAAGATGACAAACAGGGATATCTCACATGTAAACAGACCATTAGCCTAGTGGTTAATAAGAATGCTGTTCAAAGACCAACAAGGATACTAATTCAGGTACGTCCTACTTTGCTAAATCACATTAAGTGCCTTTATGCATTTATATGCGTGTACGTGATCAGGTTCAGCTTCAAACTGTCTTTAAACTCACATACTTTGAAGAATGACTGGTCAAAGTTCCAAAACCTTGGCATTTCATCATCGTGTTAATTAAACATCATTATGATACACCAATCGTTAACATAAATTCCCTGTACAGAAATTGTTGAATAATTAAAAAAAACCCTTTGAAAAGCATTTGATAAATTAGCCTCTGGTGTCGCTAATGTCCAATCCATATTTTACATCTCACTGATAAAAAAAGAACAGTCAGCGCAACTACTAATTGAGGTTTAATTAGTATGTTAATGTATGCACGGCGTCTGCAATGAGTAAGAACGAGAAGAGAGCAAAGAATGATGAGGAGGAGAGGTACGAGGTGGCATCGCAACATGCTTTTCCTCCATCTTTCTTTCTTTCTGTCTCTGTCAGTCTGCGGTTTTCTCTCTCAACCACAAGGGCCACTTGAAACACCTTTGCTTTCAGATCCAATCACAATCTCGGCTTCTTCAACAGTTAATAGATTAATGAATCCTAATGTAAATCAAGCAGCAGGGCCTGTAAGCAAGTGGAATCTAGCATATGGAGATTTCTCAATCCCCAAATGGAGACCTTTATATTTTCAAGGGTCCTGATAGTTGGCGTAATCAATGACGGCATCTAAGTGGTACTCTTTCTCTCTCTCTTCATCTCTCCCTCCCTTTCTTCCCCTCTCTTACTGTGCTCTTTGCAAAGGGTAAAGGACCAGAGCGAGAGAATCATGCATCTTTAGGGATAAAAATTAATAAAATCATAGGATGTCAAAGTGTGCTGGAAAAATGGTGCCCGCTAATGGATTTTCAAACGAAAACAGCTTTTATGCAATCAATCTTTTGGTGCGGGGACCAATTATTTAAGTAATTGTTCATTGCAAATGCTACATGAATTTGCCCATTTGACGTCATTTCAAGTAAACATCTTTTTCTGTCATAAGGGCTGTGAGAGGACTCTCATTAACTCTTTAGTGGCCAGGCCTCTCTCTGCCTGCTACAGAATAAATCATTCGGCTTGTTTTAATATAATCCACTCACTTTATATCACATCATCAACTCTAAGAATTTTAAACCGTCTATGTGAAATAAGAAAAATAGGTAACTCTGTTATTGTGGGGCTGCAGAATAATCTCATAAACTTTCTGTTCAATCGGATGCATGCCACGGTCACCTTATTAGTTTATTTACAGGCTATTAACATTACACATACCTATTTAAGACATAAACAGCGAACTGTATCATGCCCTAAATATACTGATATCCCTTGTTAGCAAGAGTTAACCTTAGTGTCTTGTTAGTGAACTCGCTCTGTAATGAGTATTAAGGCTCCTGGCCAGTCATTGATGTATTTTCAGGTGTTTTCAATTAACAGACTTGTACTATATATCAGATATCGTTTGCTGAAATGCAAGGAATTTATATGAAGCTATGCTGTATGTTAAGTAAACACAAAAATTTGTTTCTAACACAAAGAATAATGTGTTTTGTTTTGTTCTCTCTCTCTCTTTTTTTTGTCTGTGCTCAGCTGCTGTCAGCCTCCAAGGTAACCTTACGTATAACTGTTGTGTGGAGGTGGCTTTGCCAGATGTTCCTGTTTTGATGAGAAGGGAGGATGAAGAAACAGCTGTCTGTACAGATAAGGGGGGAAAAAAGACAAGAAAACCTGTGCTTTTACGTTCTATAATTTCTCCGATGCAAAGCGTCGGATAATCAAACATTATATAGATCACTGCTATGGTAACACAACCTGTTGGATTGCATGTTGTTTGATTATATGCACATTATATAGCAGACCAGTGGAGTAGTAACCATTACAACATCATTATCATTATATTGGACTGAATGAAACAGTAAGCAGTAATTCAGCTATGTCTAGTGGCCTTTTAGGAAATCCATTTGGAGTGAAGGTCATGTTAGGCAGTTCATATTCATGAGCAAAGCTGATAAGTTTGAGATCGTTACGACGCCTTGCAACTGACAACAGTTTTGTATATCATTGATATTTCACAATTCAGTGTTATGTGCTATTGATTTTATGCAACAAGATCAATAAACAAGTTGTTAGTATTGAATTACTTACATTTTAGACACAATATTGTCAGTTACTAGTGATGGGAAGATCTGATTATTTTGGACTTGGATCTTTGAATCTTGTTCAGTACAGGGGTGGGCGATATGGTACAAATATTATAAATAGACATAGAAATAAGAATGACAGACCATTAAGGCCAAAGTAGAGGTAATAAAACACTACAGACTTCACTTAATGAATTAAATATGCATTGATTCTTGTTAAAGCAAGTGAAGTTATTCAGTCAAGATCAGGAAGTGATTTTCTCTTTTGTTGTTTGATTAACATTAATGACACAAGCGGCAGAAGGTTTATTAGGCTGCGTTCACTTTCAGACTGAATGCACAGATCTAGTAGAGTGGTCCAGGTATGACGTCAGAATCCGGAAGACTAATTCGCCGCTTGTTCCTTTTAGATTTTCCTAGCTGGCTGTATTGACGATATTTGCGGGCACCATATCTTTTCATAGACTAAATGATACGTGACACCGTCAGTTATTTCTTTTTGCCTTTCTGAACTCTTTTCGAATGGTGTGCTGTTCACAAACTCCTGTATTATTGGTTTTTGCTCACCTTGTTCGGAATGTGCCATTGTTTTTCCAAGTAAACACGTGCTAGACTGATGTGTTTGACCGTTGCGCCTGCGTCTTGTGGAGGACACGGTATTCTAAAAACATGGCGCTCAAGGTAAAAGTAAAAAAAAACATGTCTCTCCGACTTGCGTCTCGCATTTATTACTGCAAAAACACGTTCTGTGTGAATGGTGCCTACTCTTTTTTGCCTATAGTTTGACAGGTCTTTCATTTGTGAATGGCAGTAAAACTATGCAACTGATGTTGGTAGGTTACATGACACTGAAAACATGATGAATGTAGTACGTTCGAATTACATTCATACTGCATAGAACATAATTACATAGAACAAAAGAAATACCTACTCAGAGAGCATGACATTTTTGATGCAGCCAATCACTTATTTCATTCCTGAATAAATCAGCTGAATGAATGATTCAATGACTCACTCATAAAAAAAGTCACGTGGTTCGTTCCTGAAAGAATCAGTGTTTTTGTACTCAAATTACTCAAAGTAATTTGCCGCCACCTATTGGTTTCAATTAACTGATTAAGTTTTTTTCAGTGCGGATGGACTTACACGACACCGTTTTCAACTAAACACGGAAAAATGTTATGCGTTTTGGCGGCCTGAAAATGCAAGCTTTTGAAATTGGGTTTCAAAGTGCAAGGTTTTGAAAACAAAACCGTTGTGACGGTCTGTGACGTCAAGCACATGTGTATTACGCGTTCAGTCTATAGGTGTAGAGTGTTTCTTTACAAAGTTACATTGCCAACTACTGGCTTGGCATGCATAATACAGCGTTTTTAGTCATTTTCGCGGATCCGTGTGAATGGGGATCGTTTTGACAACGTTGTCGTCTGTTCACGAAAAAAGGAAAAGAAATTCCATTTTTAGTACATCATTGTCATGTAAACATACCCTATATAGTAACTACTTGCTGTATAAAGCGAAGTATGATGACTACTTTCCAGGTACAGATTTCTGTAAAATCTCCTTTTGAAGATTGAACACGCAATCGCCAAGTCCAGTAAATCCAACTAATATCTGTTGATCTAATACAAAGAGGCTCATGGTTTTATCTTCAGATGTCCATGGCAACCCGCACAAACCACGGATGAGATAAGGGGCCAGAAACGGGGGCCCCCATGGGAGTCGTTAGGCATCTGTCTCGCACCACACCCCTTCTTCATTCCCTCTCCCTTCAGACATCAGCTGGGGAGGAGCAACCACGCAGACAACGCTTAGCTAACAAATTGCAGCGTGTCTCCCTCTCTACCGTGGCCATCACCTTCCTACTGGGTTAATCAAACATTCGTTCCCCAACTCCCTTACAGCTCACTGACCAGGAAGCGAGCATGCATGGGTTGCCACTCTATCCTGCCATCAGAATTTCGGACTGACGGACACTTTTAGCCAGGAAAATCCCCATCAATTGTCCTACTCCATTACAGTCACACTGTCTCAGTCAAGCTCCATTGCTCATGGAGTTAGACCTCCACAGCATAATTCCCCCATGAAGTGCGGCGTGTTACACGTCGGAGGGCAGGCAAGAGGCCTGTCAGAGGCAAGGTTCATCAGAGCGCTGTGATTAGACATTTGCAGGTATCTGCAAGGGGCACTCATGCTCCACTGGGTATCAATGCACCTTCCCTTCTCAATATGTTCCAATCAAGTCGCTTTTCTATTCTGCCTTTCTGAAAAGCGGACAGATAAGACCGAAACCCATGTGTGTTCCCCGCGTGAACGATTCCATTTAACTAATGCAATGATGAGCAACAAAAGATCAAGTGTCCTGAGCAGTGGTAAAAATAGGCTTGTGGAAATGGATGATGATGACCATTCAAAGGCCGCTATCTTCCATTGCTGTCATACAGGAGCGTGTAGAGAGTAGTTTTTCATTAACTCTGACAAGCCTTTTTATGTGTATCCTCATTAAAGGGAGTATGGATTCATTACCAGGCTTGTCTTTTTGATGAAAGTCGACCACCCATTGTTCTTAACGTCTAAGCTACGGAGACGTGGCTCCCGTGTCTTGTTGCAAGTGAATGAAAAAATGAATCCGCCCCCACCCCCCATTTCATTAAAAGATGTAACTCTGATCATTTTATTTTCCTGGTGCTTTTCAGCTTTAAATTGGTGCAAATCTTGGTCCAGTGCTTTGTGTAGATGCCATTATGGTGTTTGTAAAGCGCTGTATATGCACACTTTACCCATCAAGATTGAATTATTCCTGCAGATTCGCCATTGTTGAGACTTGACAGTTGACGTATGGTTTGATTCTGTCGACTGATATTCCTCTGTGCAATTAAAAGTTTTTTTTTTTTTTCTAATGCAGACAATGCATTATTTGTTTTGCTGTTTATTAAAGTCTTACACATTTTAATTAGCTGTCATGCTAGTCTCTCAGGTTGTTCACTGTACAGTGAGAATTAGTTTCTATTTAATGATCGGGACTTCATGGCTGTGTGGTTTATAAGGAACATCAGTAAGTCATTTTTAATTGAGATGAGGCAATACTGTAGTCGCTGTAAACAAGTAATGAACTGTAGCATGTCATCCTTGGAAATTTGAAAAGGCAAGCTAATTTCTCAAGACAGATTATGAATTATTTAAATCCCCTCGTTGCCTCTGAACACCTTCACAAAAAAAAAAAAAAAAAAAAAAAAAAGTGGTCACTGTCCTAAAAAAGATGCTGGGTAAATTGCTACAAGTACAGTTTAATTGAAAATAGTGTAACATGGAAGAGCTGGAGTATTTCAGGATAATGAAAATTGTTATCATGAGTGGTAAAGAGCGTTTACAACGCTCAAAGAAAATAAAAACACAGCATTGGTGTGGAAATGCTACTTGGGATGGAGCAAACACTCTTTCCCAGCTAAAATGTTTAAAATACCATTTAAATGTTTAGTTATAGAATAATTAAATAGTACACACGTTCAGAATTATGAGAGAGAAAGGACACTCTTAAAATGGTATTATTTAGCAGGGCTGTGCATTGCAAAAGTGTTCTGATCAACCATTTTGAGGTAAATTGATCATGAATTGAGCATTCAATTGTGCTTAAAATGTTGCAAAATGATGTGAAAACGCATGAAATTATCACATATAATTTAACACAATATATAGATAGACATGGATGGACGGATGGACAGACAGACAGGAAGACAGACATAGATTCCTGGTTTAATGTGACTATCTACATGTAATCAAGAGAATGGGCGTTTTCTGTCTTCTATTCACAGTGCACACTGGGTAATAAGTTAAAACATTGCAGTGGTTTAAGAGCACATCCCTGACCACTACAGATAGATGGGGGGGTCTGAAAGACAATAACAGATCCATCACATCCTCCTGCTGTTTTTTTCAGCCTCATTGGCTGTAGTGTGTACATAAACCCTGGTTGAAACACGCTGTCCATCAAGGAAACTGCGCATTATTTTCCTACGATGCACTCCTGCTAACACGCTTCCATTCATTTTCAAAATACCCTGTTTTTACGAGTCTCTGTCTGCCCTGAGAAAGCACAATGATCGTCCTGACAAAGACCTGCGGTTTTTACTGGATTATCATTATTCATCTTTAGACATTGGAAAGCATTTTGTCTCGAGAGCAGTGTAAAGGAGGGATGGAAGTCTCAGCAATAATAGGCCTTCATTAAAATGCTGTTTTTCTGTACTATTTCCCTTATTCTGCTTTAACATTCTCTATGCTTTAAATAAGAAAGTGTTACTTATGTTAGTTCATGCATAAAATGGTCATGGACTTTTTGACATGATTTTTTTTAAAATCAATTTCCAACATTTTGGGTTAAATTGTTAATGAATGTGAATTGTGTAAAGGAATGTGTATATTTTAGGTTCTGATCGCTGTTTGCTCATTTTGCTATTTAATTTTAAACATGTTTGAAAATTGAATTTTTAAAAGTATAAAAAAATCCACACAGTCTGTCAATTACTATTGTCATAAAAGCTGCATTAAAAATAATCATGATATGAAATACAATAATTAAATATAACAACAAGAAGAAGAAAAAGTGCATTTAGAAAAATGCGGTTTAAAATATATTAGATGGTGCATGCAAACTTCCCCAAATGTGTTTTATGTCTACAGCAGTAAATAAAATTGTACTCTGTCCATTAAGTTATCATTCCATTGAGCTGGACACCTTGGTTGATGTTAATCCATCACTGAATGACAGTGAGAAAAAAACCCATAAGTATACCTAAACCAAACTCTGCCCACCTCGTACTGTGAATCACCACATTTCTCGCTCTCTCTCTCTCACACACACACACACACACACACACACACACAAACATTCCAGCACCAAGGCTGCCTTACACCTCTCTAGTCCCCACCTAGCGTTTTAGGGGGCAGGCAGCCTTGTTTTAGAAACAGATGATAAATAAATCAAAGTGCACTAAGCACTGCTTCCACATGGCAATCGGCCTCCTTCATAGCGTCTGCACCTCATCAATCACGCCATTGTCTGCCTGAAAGGCGAGCCTTGTAAATGTCATCTCCACTCAAACCCAAGGAGAGGCGAATCAGAATGCACCCACTGAAGAGGGTCTCTCTCTCTCTCGCTATTTCTCTCTCCCTCTCTCTCTCTCCCTCTCTCTCTCTCTCTCTCTCTCTCCCTCTCTCTCTCTCTCTCTCTCGCTCTCTTTTTCGTGCTTTTTTTTTTTTTTTTTTTTAATTGAGTAGTGTAATTAAACTAAAAAACCCGGCTGGACTGCCTTTTGACAGGACGGATGAAGACCCCTTTTAATAGGGCTATGAAACATATTTGTTAAAAGGGATGAGGCAATATGTGGGCATATGATAGGTTGCCCTTATGTGTCAGAGTTTTTCATTTATGATTAAAACCCAGTGAAATTGGGTCCTTGTATTCAATTACACAAGAAAACTTGAATGAGATGCCAGTGGAAGAATGAAGCATAATTGTTTTTATTCCATGATGGTAATCAAAAAGATGTTGTGTTGTAGATTGCTGCTTGTTCTCATTGATTATCTACACGCAATGAGTCGGTTTAGCTACATTTGTGTATTTTTTTTTTTTTTTTTTTTTTTTTTTTTGGCAAGACAATTAAGACATGTCATTTGTATTGTTGATTAAAGTAAGAAAACTGAAGCTGTGTTCTGATTCACAGGGAGCCTATAGTGTTCACTGCACCCTACTGTGCAGGAAAGATGTTCACTTCACTTGACAAAATTTGACAAGACCTGACTGCACTTCAGTTGATTATGAGTTTCAGGTATGTGACATAATATAGCCATGTAAATAAAAATAATATGAATTATAATAACTCCATAGATATAAATGCATATCATACATTGATGTTTTTATATGTACAATACTGTTTAAAAGTTTAGGATCAGTAAGATTTTTTACTAACACTTTAGTTAATGCCTTTATATAGAATGCATTATAAAGTCATTAATTATGCCTTTATGGTCTCATGAATAATTGTAACCACAGTTGTAATACATTATAATGCTCATATATTCATTGAACACACCTTTTTCAGTAACCAATTTCAGATGTAACGAGGAATCTTAAAAGCTATAATGCATTATAACGTACATAATTAACAATACCTTTATAATGCATTATACATAAAAGCTTTAAGTAAGCTGTTACTGATTTGCTTTTCTTTTTTAAATAAATTAATTATTTTATCCAGCAAGGATGTATTAAATTGATTGAAGTGACAGTAAAAACTTTGTTACAAATAAATGCAGTTTTTTTTAAAACTTTCTATTAATCAAAGGATCCTGAAAACAATCTATCACAGTTTCCACAAAAATATAAAGCACCACAACTGTTTTCAACATTAAAAATAAGAAATGTCTCTTGCAAATCATATTATTAGAATGATTTCTGAAGGATCATGTGACACTGAAGACTGAAGTAATGCTTCAGCTTTGCATTACAGGAATACATTATATTTAATAATAGATGCAAATAGAAACCAGTTGTTATAAATTGTAATAATATATTTTTGATCAAAAAGATGCAGCCTTGGTGAGTATTAAAACATAATTAAATTAAGATTCTTATACTTGAAACCCCTAAATGGCATGATAATGTTGCAGTGTTTAATATGAAAATAAATGTAAATAAATAAAATAATAATAATAAATAGATTTATAGTTAATTATTTATTTGGCATCTCGTGTGCTTTGAACCGGCTTAGAAACCTCACCGCAGGTAAATGAAGCTGAGCAAAACGTCAGTGAATAAATAGTCAGTTTCTCTCTCCACTTTCTGTGAAGTGATATATTAATGTACATTTGCTCCCTCTGCCATTTGCAGTGCCCTTCGGACTGTACATTTTGGTTCCCAGCGATTTGAAATTTCACTTAAGATGACTGAAAACCCTGTGAAGGCGGTTGGAACATACGCTGAGATGATGTATTATACAGATCATTAGAAGAAGAAAACAGGTCAGTTTTGTTAGCACATGTTTTCTATTTCATTTCATTAAACATCACTCGTGACTGAGCTCATGTTTCAGGGTGCATCGCCCTCCATGGTTATCATCAAAGTTCTGCTATTTTAATCCATAAACTCCTTCACCCTTTCTGATGCGTCTATGTTTGGGTAGCATAAGCCACTAAGAGATGCGGGGCGACCCTCTAGAGATATGAACTCTGGGACCCCTCGCGGCGGATCAATAGGACAGGGGTGCCAAAATAAATCATGATGTTCAACTGCTGTCTGTCAAACACCTGCATCCACACACACACACACACACACACACACACAGACAGCACTCAGTTTTATGGCAGTGCTCAGTGTTATTGCAATCTTATGATAGCTGCAGCTAATTTATCTGATTGCCAGAACACCTCGCACTTTCCACCTCTCACGCCTGTGATGCAAAAGTCTACTAAACTGGAGCAAGAAGCGCTTAAAGTGATTTACGCAGTCTGTCAATAACACCGGTGCTCATCATTGCCTGTTGTGAATATGGAAGCCATCTTTACATTTCAGAATAATAACGTGTCCATAGGGAACAGAAAAAAACAATGGTAGATATCCATCAGGAGCGCCCCCCCCCCCACCCCCCACCCCGGATAACTTGATGGTTTCTTTGCACGGACTCCAGACATGAAATAAAAGGCAGGCGAACGATACGCCGCTGCTAGCAGCGGGGCAGACCCCATCAAAAGCAAGAGTGGCACACACACTGAATGAACACGTCAGCTACCTTTTGGCTTTTTTAAATGAAACGGCATAAAGGGCTCCCCTGCCACTCCGCTGCGCTGGCAGCCGCCACCAATTGCGTTGGAAAATCTATTTTGGAGTGAGCGCCCCCCCCCTCCCCCCTCCCTCCCTTTCCACCCTGGTCCCCTTCTCCTTCCCTTCAAATCAAAAGGAAGAAAAGAGTGACTGCTGGACTGACATCAATCAAAGCCGGGGACGCGCTGGCGGCCAGGAACAGAAGAGGACGGGGTCCAGAGTTCACAGGTTAAAGCAGGCGATGGAGGGAGGAGGGAAGAAACGAGGGGAGGGGGTGGACGGAGGGAAATCGGGCAGCTTGTGCATGACTTCCGATATCTCCACGTTGTAAAAAGTGCTGAGGAGAGAAAGAGAGAGAGAGAGAGAGAGAGAGAGAGAGAGAGAGAGGGAGGTAGCCCCTCCTGTATTCGCCTGCCCTCATTAATCTTCATGCCATCTTCTTTACCTAGTCATGTAGAACGGCTCGATAGAGGGCCGTATAATGGGGAAGGCCCGATGCCAATTACTAGGTTAACATAGTGTTCAGCCCCACTGCAACAAAGGAATGAGATCTTGGAGGATATCTGGGGTGCAGGGGAGCAATGCATAGCATTATGAAAGACAAAAAAAAAGAAGAGGGAGAGGTTGACAGAAAATAGGACGTTACCTGTTTTTTTTTTTTTGTGAGAACTAAACAATACTGAAACTCAAGATTCAGAATAATGCAATGTAGTCATTCTTCCTTTTGGTTTTCTGTTAAAGGAGTATTTTTCCAGTGTTAAAATATTCTTATGCAAACTTAAATAAACAATATGTATATATATATGTAACATAAAATATTGTTTTGTTATTTGAGCACCCCAACACATGCTGAACCAATGGTGCGAGTTTGGGGCAATACTTACTGTTTGTCCAAACAATGGAAGACAAACAGAAAATTGTCTTTTACTGCTTCCCTAAGCATTGCATTTTTAATGCACACTATTGTTCAAAACTTTGGGGTCAGTAAGATTTTTTCTTAAGTCTCTTATGTCTCTCAGCAAGTCTGCATTTATTTGATCAAACATATAGTAAAATAGTAATATTTTGAAATTTTATTAACATTTAAAAACATTAAAAAATATATTTTAAAATGTGATTTATTCCTGTGATGGCAAAGCAAAATTTTAGTGTCACACGATCTTTAAGAAATCATTCTTATATGCTGATTTGGTGCTCAAAAAAAGAAAATCAACATTGAATATTTTTTGTGGTAACCATTTTTTTCAGGGTTTTTTGATAAATAGAAAGTTCAAAAGAATAGTATTTATTTGAAATATAATAATTTAAATGTCACTTTTGATTCATTTAATGTGTCCTTGCTGATTAAAAGTGTTAATTTATTTAAATAAAATCTCACTGACCCCAAATTTTTGAACAGTAGTGTAAACGTGAATATGTATCCCTTGATTTTCCATCATTCAAAAAATCCATTAGCAAATGACACATAATTAAAAAAAATTGATACCATCAAGATTCCAGGCTAATAAATGTATAAGATAAAAATGTTTTAGGTCCTGTAACTTTAAATGGTCCTGCAGTGTGACAATGAATTTTTATCTCCTCTCTTCTCATCATTTGACTTGAGGGATTTTGCAGAGTGATCCTCTTGTAATGAGTGCTGTCAGATGCAGCGCTGCTGTAAAGCGCAGTTCTTTAATTCCAGGTGATTAAAATAGGCCTGGCTCAGACTGGCCAGACCCGAGGGCCTGGGGGTTTCGTTTAGGGACAAGCTCTATATTAAACGTCCTATAACAGAAATGTCACACCATCACTGTGTAGATGCTTTGGGAGAGAGACAACGTGAAATAACAAAGTGTTGATTCAGTCCTTATTGTCTCCAGTTCAAGGTAGCATGTGTAATGCACCTGTGTTATCTCTCTCTCTCTCTCTCTCTCTGTTTTTCGATGTTGAGGAGCATGACAATGGCCAACAGGACATCTCTACCTGCTGACGTCACTTTAAAATCCCCCTGTCCCCCAATGCTGGCTTCAGCGGCTCAGTAGGTGCTGCTCTTGTGCTACATATGCAAACAAATTTCACTTATTCACTATAATAGAAAGCTGAATTTTCAGCATTATTACTCCAGTCTTCAGTGTCACGTGATCCTTTAGAAATCATTCTAATATGATGATTTGATGCTCAAGAAACGTTTCTTATTATTACACTTGAAAACGGTTGGTTGGGCTGTGTGTATGTATATTGGGCTGTGTAAACCATGCTACTTTTTTTCAGGATTCTTTGATGAGAATACATTTTAAAATAACAGCATTTATTTGAAATATAAATCTTTTGTAACATAATAAGTCTTTACTGTCACTTTTGATACATTTATGCATCCTTGATGAATAACAGTGTTAATTTCTATCCCTCACACAGTGAAATTTTTTTTTGTCACTGGGGAAGTACCCTTAAAAGGACATCTTTGTACATTTTTTACTCCTAAAAGGTGCATATTAGTATCTTAGAGTACAAATACATGCCTTAAGCTTAAGGTACTACTATTAACCTTTTTGTGGTAAAAAAAAAAAAAAAAAAGGTACAAAGATGTCCTTTTAAGGGTACTGCCCCAGTGACAAGCTGTTGTACCCCTAAAGGTAAAATTATTACACCCCTTTTCTCTGAAAAAATAATAGTTAAATCTGACCCCAAACTTTTGAACGGTATTGTGTGTGTATATACATTTTAACATTCTTAAAAAACATTCACATTTTATTTACTCTCTCCAGACAAAGATCAGGCAATGTTAAGCTCTTGACAGTGTGAGGAAACAGCTTTACATTCAATCGGTTGTGAGCGGGGTTGGCAGATAAGCAGCGTTTTTTTGTCTGAAATGATAAGGCTAAGAAAGCAAACATATTACAGGGCTCGAATTTCTGTATCTATTGCTTCCCAATACCCAACGTCCAATAATTCATTCATTTGCAGCGTGTGAGGATGCCGCTTCCATCCGTACATACATCGCACTGATAAGAGATCTGGCGGCAGAATTGGTAATACAGAGTGAATGGGACACTGTTTGAGCTGATTAAATGAATCTGACTCTCTGCCTGGATACAAGTAGTGGCTGAGAGAGAGAGAGAGAGAGAGAGGATGATTTTGGTGATATGCACAATTTCATACGACATGTGGCAGCTGCAGTAGAGAGCTGTTAGAGACGGGACGCCCCTCCCTGACCTCTGTGTCATAGATAACAGGGACACTCACAATAGCCAAATGCATCATTACAGACTTGAATAGCATAATGATTGATCTTTTTCAGGTGACGGCTTTGACGGTTACATTTTGGGCCACGCATGTCAGAGAAAGATATATATGAAGCAAACATTTGATTAAAACAAGCTGAATTGAATGAGTATTACAGTGATAAGAATCATCATTATGTTTTCTTAATATAGGATGAATTCCAAATGCTGTCTTTGCAGCCTTGAAGGGCACTATGTATTCAGTTGCTTCTTGTACACACAGTATGACTTCATTTCTCTTTTACACTATCGTTCAAAAGTTTAAAGTCAGTAAGATTTTTTATTTATTTAAAGAAATTAATAGTTTTATTCAGCAAGGATACATTAAATTGATCAAAAGTGAGCGTGAATACAATTGTTACAAAAAAAATCTATTTCAAATAAATGCTGTCCTTGTGAACTTTTTATTATGTAAATAAATACTGAATACACTCTTTTCACCAAAAATATTAAATGTTTTTAACATTGCTAATGATAAGGAATGTTTCAATTCACCTATTAGAATGATTTCTGAAGGATCATGTGACACTGAAGACTGGAGTAATGATGCTGATAATTCAACTTTGCATCACAGAAATAAATTTCATTTTAAAATATATTCAAATAGAAAACAGTTATTTTAAATGGTAATAATATTTCACAATATCACTGTCATTACAGTTTTTTATGAATAAATGCAGTCTTGTTGAGAATAAAACATTTTAAGATCTTACCGTACAGCCAACGACTATAAGTGGGAAATATAACTTTTATTTGAAAAGTAAAAAATAATCAAAAAATTGTGTGTGTGTGTGTGGCCTGGTAAACCCTACATTATGGGGTTAGTGTAAGGGGATTGAATATACAGTTTGTACAGTATAAAAATCATTATGTCTATGGAATGTCCCCATAAAATATGAAAACGCAGCGTGTGTGTGTGTGTCTTGTTTTTTGCGTATTGTCAGATGGACAGACTATGCGTTTTAAAATGTATTTGAATTAAAGACAAATAAACAGAATTTAAACAACAAATTTGCCATTACAAAAGCTATACATAAATAAAAATGTATGAAAAAGTATAATGCAGGATTTCTTTTTAATATTTATTGGTTTGTGTATAACTATAGGTGAAAGTCCTTCTAAAGTTAAATGACTGGCAGATGTTAGGTACAATGCATCCAGCTGTACTGTGAGTGTACAGTATTAAAGTACCGCTGATCTTAAATTAATAATGGCTTAAATACAGATTGACTTTAAAGGACACAATACTACACTACTGATTCTTTTTTATGAGAATTTTTTTTAAAAAAAATAAATAAGAGCGAGAAAGGGATAGAGAGAGCACCCATGAGCCAGTTATGGCCTTTATTAGGATAACTCATGATTAGCTACAGTTTAAAATAGGTGTGAAGTGTCATTCAATTACAAATGCCAGAGCAGGTAGGGATCACTGCAAATATCAAGAGCTCTGTTCTGAATGAGTGTAATGAGGCACTCTGAACTCAGCTATCATTATAGACAGGTCAATCTGAATAATAATATAATATTTTATGGATATATTTAATACAATCGTGGAGTTTTAGTAAATTAACTTATAACACAGATTCAA
The DNA here is from genome assembly GCF_963993115.1 of Abramis brama. Lineage (NCBI taxonomy): Eukaryota > Metazoa > Chordata > Actinopteri > Cypriniformes > Leuciscidae > Abramis > Abramis brama. The sequence continues at coordinate 18,176,939 of NC_139978.1, forward strand.
GTATCATGGCTATGGTATGAACATTGTTTAGAAACGTAGCAATTTGACATTCAGTGAAATATAAAATTGTTTAACCTTTTTTTAAAGTTAAAGTCAGACATTTTAGTTGACACACTTTTTGATTTGTAACAACAACCGATCAATATTTCGCTCTAGCTCATTTCAAGACACTTTATTATAGCGAGGAATATATATATTTCATGCTGTTTTCCGCATGTTTTGAAATTCTAATTCAAGCATGGCAATATATTTTCCATTTTCATCTTTTCACCAGTCTACCATTCCATTACAGAAAAACACCGGGAGCAAAAGGTTACCTTCTCTACAGAAACATGTAAACAGACTGAAAGGTCATCAAACAGAGCCCCGTGCCGCTGCGCCCATCTCTAGCGGAGGAGGAATTTAAAAAAGAAAGGTTGTGAGGAAAAGTGGCTGGCTCTTTCAAAAGCACAGAACAGGACGAGAAGGGTAAGTAGAAGAAAGAGAAGCAGAGAGCACACGCTTTCTTCCATATCCACCTCCATAAGTCTCCTGCAACTCAATTGGGCGAATTAGAATAGCAAGCATATACATCAATGTGTAGGACTAACCTTGTTTACCTCTGGCTCTCACGTCTATGCCACTGTTTCATTGTGGTGTAACAACACTCAAAAGCTTTTAAACTTTTGCCCTCAATGTGGGTTGTTCACGGTTAAGTCAGGGCTAAATAAGGGTTCATGAAATGCTGAAATATTACACAATATTTTACCTACTGTTGGTGAAGTTAACATACAGTACCATGTGTAAAGCCACAACATTAAATACAACACAGTCACATGTGACGCTCATTTGTGAAATCACCACCAGGTGGCGCAAAGGGACGATTTCCAGTAAGGCTGGAATTGTGACATTTTTACTTGTAAATGAAAATAAAATAATGAAATAAATTACTGGTGGTAATATTAATAATAATAATAATACTATGGCATTATAACATTTAATCACGACTAATTATAATATGAATGCTTAATGTTCCAGCTATTTGACTACTTTTACAGTGCGTGAAGTGTGCTTGCTTTTTTACTGTACAGTATTTTAGGTGTGCATTATGCCATCAAATTAATTCAATGATAGAAAAGGATGAGAATGAGTGATATAGCAACACATTATTTACTTTGTCAATATTGTGACCAAATTATAAAAAAATCAAATGTTTGAAAAAAAAAATTTGTACAAAAATTTGTGATAAGATGACTTAATGATAAACATGAGACGGTCTTGATTTTGAAAACTTTTTCACATATTGCATGGGATTATTTCAGCGACAACAGAATAATATAATGGCGTTTCGTTACAAATGACGCTAGTGACATGGATTAGACGAGCAATAGAAACAGAAGAGGAATATAAACCAGAGATGACACCTAAAATGGCTGCTGATTTATCGCTGTAGTGAGTTTGGTACTGGGCTTCCATGTATATTAGCGCAACAAATCTGGGTCCATTTAGCAAGGAGATGCTCATACATACATCACCAGTTTCAGCTCCAAGCCAAGGTCAGAACTCATTGCATCAATCTTTTCAGCAGAGGCTACTCCACACAAGGGCAGGTTTGTAACTGTCGCCACGGTAATAGAATCTTTTTTTCCTTCTGCTTCATCTTTTCTCTTATCATGTGAAATATATATTCAACTTCTCCTCTTTCCCTCATTCTCTTCCATTGCATTTTTTTTATCTTTAAAACATTGGGTGAACCTCATTCTTTTTCTTGCAGACACATGCTCTGAGGATCATAGATTTTTAACGCTTTCATTTCTGGCCCTGTCAGGGGGCCTTTATAACAAATAACAATCCAAAAAGCCTTGACCTCCTGAAATATCTTTGAAAAAAAATTAAATGTGTTTATATTTTTATATAACGTGTATGTACTGTATTATTTTATATTGGGTTTCTATGTATGTCTATGTGGTCATTACCAGTATAATGTAATTTGGCAGAGGATGCTGAATTTTTTTACTGTACTGTAATTGACAGTTTACTGTAATGTATTCCATACCAAGTTCATATTGTGCTAGTTCACTAGTGCTTTTCATCTACTGCAAGATCTCTTTACAGAAGTGTAATGAAAATAAACTTTTCTTAAAGCTTATTGTTGAATTTCACTGTATCTGCAGTGCACCCCTCTATTTATGCTGTATACTGTAATAGACATTACCGTACGGCCTGACCCAGACCTGAAACGAGATGATGAGAACATTGATGCTGAGTAACCTGTACATTTGCTGCGTTTGGAAATAAAGCTTTTGAAAATGTAAGGATATTTAACTGTGCACGGACTTAGATGTTTTGTCAGTGTGACGTTTCAAAGGTCAGGTTTTTGTCCAAAACAGCATGCACAGGAATATTGCTTTATCCACTTACGTAAAAGGTATTTATTACAGTACTGTTTTGTATTCAGGGTCGTAACCTGAAAGAGTTATCAGTCAGTGCTGCGATTTCACAAAAGTTTCAAATTATTGATCTGAAAACCTAGCGTAAAGCGTTTGGTAGCAGTGTTTTGAATTAATCAGTGTGTAACAAACAGTCATGCAGTCTGTGTTTTTGACAGTTTTGTCTGAGGGCAAAGTTTGAATGTAAAGGTTTGAGAAAAGGGTGAGTTGTTTCCAGAACTGTGTCAAAGCAATTGAGGAAAAACTGTAATAATAAAAAATGTTTCTTGAGCAGCAAATCAGCATATGATTTCTAAAGGATCATGTGACACTGCAGACTGGAGTAATGACGCTAAAAATTCAGTTTTGCATCACAGGAATAAATTACATTTTAAAATATATTAAAATAGAAAACAGTTATTTTAAATTGTAATAATATTTCACGATTTTACTGTTTTTGCTGCATTTAATGCAGCCTTTGTGAGAATAAGAGATTTCTTTCAACATTATAAAATCTTACCGACCCCCACGATCCATTACCATAACAGACGACTCATTATGACTACTTATTTTATCGTTAAGCTATATATATTGCATATTAAATAAATGTATTTTGTGTTATTTTACAGCTTGTCAGGCCCAGTTCTTATTCATCTGAAAAGAGAGAACATTTATCACAAAAAAGTGATACGGGTTCAGAAAAGCAAGAGGGAGAGTAAATGATGACATAATTTCGTTTTTTTGGGTGAACCAACCCTTTAAGCGTAAAATATGAACATGTTATTTTTTCTACAGCATCTTTGCTACTGTCTGCTCCAGAGTCTGAATATCTGAAGATAAATTTGGTTTGAGCAATTGTGCTGAGTCAATATTAGCTATTGTGATTACTCCTGCAAAAGTGTGTTATGCTTTATGTAAGATTAATACTAAAATCAATCACCCACAGAGCACTTTATGTGTACAAGTCCATTTAGTGAGAGAAGGGGGGAGAAGAGAAGAGAAGTGAGTAAATATATAAATAAAAAAAACAGCACCTCATTTAATTGATGAACTTGACCTGCTTTTCCTTGATGCCAATTTTCATTTGATCTATAAAAATATGCTTGAGTGACATTATGTGACAGCATCTTAATCACTGTGAGAGTAAATAAGAATAATTTATGCTGGTTGATTGTGGGCAGAGGGCCATGAATCAGTGCTACGTCAAATATAACACCAGGTGCATTGATGAGGTGGAGAGGCCGCAGACAGCAGATTGGGCTGTAAAGGGAGTAGAGGCGGGAAACACTGACACTCTTACCCCACTCCCAGCATGCAACAGAGGACACTAGTGGCTAATCTTGGCATCAAAACCTGTGCATGAAGAATGAGTTGTGTTGAGTATGTAATTCTAGGAGATCCAGAACTCTTAAACAAACAAATAAAATAATAATAATTGTTGATACAAAAAGTAATACAATTAAAAATATAACATTTATAATATAAAATATGAAAAATTATATTAAATTGTGTTACACGTTTTGCCCCAATAAATAGTTTAATAGGTCAACAGATGTAACCCCCCCCCCCTTCAAAAAAAAACAAACAAAAAAATCAGTCATATTTTTTAAACATGCAAAATTTTTATCCTAAAATTCATAGCATAGACAAATTCAATAAATTAAAAACTAAGCATCTCATTTCCTCTGCAGTAATTAATAAATAATATCACATTCACATTCATAGTTATTCCTTAGGGGTTGCGCATGGCTGCATTGATCTTCCCTTCAGGTCTCATTGTGTGTGTGTGTGTGTGTGTGTGTGTGTGTGTGTGTCTCATCGCAGGGAAAGTCCCTCAGATAAAGTCCATCATGGAGATGGCTTCTGACAAATATGTCGAGTGTGGCGAAGACATGACAGCTGTCAGTCAAGGCCTAGGCACTGGGAGGTAGAACATTTTGTTGGCCACGAGGTTCGGTTTAGGCAGGGACTGAGTGTATGGCATCGGCAAACTTAGTTTGCACAGAAATGGCAGGGTCACATAAAGTAAAATAAATATTTTTATTAACTTAAAGGTACATGTAACTAGCGGTTAAAAAACAAAACTTCATTCATTTTGCGGAAGAACATTGTTTTGGTTGTGCTTTGGCTCTGTGTGACTGTGCGGATGAATATAGTTATCCTACTGCTCATAAAACATTCACTACACTGTAAAAAAATTATCGTGATTTTAACGGTAAAACACTGCTACAGTGAAAAACTGTTAATTGGTTAACAGAAAGTTTCCGTACTATATACGGTAAATAACTGTGATAGATCTAATGGTACATTTAATGTAATTTTACTGAAAAATACCGTTAAAAGTGAAAAAGAACAACTCATTGTATAATTTACAGTGAAAAACCATAAATTGACATTCCCACAATTCCCTGCGTGACACTTCACATTTGATGTATTTTTGTTAAAATAACTATGTTTCTTCATAGTTTTCTTAGTTTGTTCTAATCAGTTATGTACATTAGGGTTTTATGTTACATTTAATGTTGTTAAATTAATGTTTATTGCATTTTTAAAATTTCATGTGTGTTACCATGATGGTGTTTAATGTTTGTGTGAATGACACTGTGCAGCTTCTATTATATTAGTATTACATTTTTTGTGGAAGAGTTGCTTGTGATGAGCTTTGATTGATCATGTGACTCTCATCACTGCTGTGATTGTTGGTTATCAGTGTATGACAATGGTACAAAACAGATATTAATACTTCAATAGGACGTTAAATTCACATTATATCAGATAATGAATTACGGTTTATTACTGTAAATTTTAAGTTAAGTCTGTAAAACCAATAACGTTGCTACCGTATTTTTGACGGTAAAGTACTGGCAACCACAGCTGCCGTAAAAATCACGGTTTAATTTTGCTCAATAGATGTAACCGGTTTAGATGGAAAGGATCTCAAGCTGACTAGCTGAACATGTTACTGTAGCTTTACCCATTAATAGACACAGTACTTCCTTGAAAATAAATTCCAGCTCAGCTACAACAAACATAATGAAATGACCCTTCACAATAGATAATGCTTTACAATGAACTCTGTTAGAAAGCTACAGTGAGGAAAATTAGTATTTGAACACCCTGCTATTTTGCAAGTTCTCCCACTTAGAAATCATGGAGGGGTCTGAAATTGTCATCGTAGGTGCATGTCCACTGTGAGAGACATAATCTAAATAAAAAAAATCCAGAAATCACAATATATGATTTTTTAACTATTTATTTGTATGATACAGCTGCAAATAAGTATTTGAACACCTGAGAAAATCAATGTTAATATTTGGTACAGTAGCCTTTGTTTGCAATTACAGAGGTCAAACGTTTCCTGTAGTTTTTCACCAGGTTTGCACACACTGCAGGAGGGATTTTGGCCCACTCCCCCACACAGATCTTCTCTAGATCAGTAAGGTTTCTGGGCTGTCACTGAGAAACACGGAGTTTGAGCTCCCTCCAAAGATTCTCTATTGGGTTTAGGTCTGGAGACTGGCTAGGCCACGGCAGAACCTTGATATGCTTCTTACAGAGCCACTCCTTGGTTATCCTGGCTGTGTGCTTTGGGTCATTGTCATGTTGGAAGACCCAGCCTCGACCCATCTTCAATGCTCTAACTGAGGGAAGGAGGTTGTTCCCCAAAATCTCGCAATTCATGACCCCGGTCATCCTCTCCTTAATACAGTGCAGTCGCCCTGTCCCATGTGCAGAAAAACACCCCCAAAGCATGATGCTACCACCCCCATGCTTCACAGTAGGGATGGTGTTCTTGGGATGGTACTCATCATTCTTCTTCCTCCAAACACGTTTAGTGGAATTATGACCAAAAAGTTCTATTTTGGCCCCTGATCTGACCACATGACTTTCTCCCATGACTCCTCTGGATCATCCAAATGGTCATTGGCAAACTTAAGACGGGCCTTGACATGTGCTGGTTTAAGCAGGGGAACCTTCCGTGCCATGCATGATTTCAAACCATGACGTCTTAGTGTATTACCAACAGTAACCTTGGAAACGGTGGTCCCAGCTCTTTTCAGGTCATTGACCAGCTCCTCCCGTGTAGTTCTGGGCTGATTTCTCACCTTTCTTAGGATCATTGAGACCCCACGAGCTGAGATCTTGCATGGAGCCCCAGTCCGAGGGAGATTGACAGTCATGTTTAGCTTCTTCCATTTTCTAATGATTGCTCCAACAGTGGACCTTTTTTCACCAAGCTGCTTGGCAATTTCCCCGTAGCCCTTTCCAGCCTTGTGGAGGTGTACAATTTTGTCTCTAGTGTCTTTGGACAGCTCTTTCGTCTTGGCCATGTTAGTAGTTGGATTCTTACTGATTGTATGGGGTGGACAGGTGTCTTTATGCAGCTAACGACCTCAAACAGGTGCATCTAATTTAGGATAATAAATGGAGTGGAGGTGGACATTTTAAAGGCAGACTAACAGGTCTTTGAGGGTCAGAATTCTAGCTGATAGACAGGTGTTCAAATACTTATTTGCAGCTGTATCATACAAATAAATAGTTAAAAAATCATATATTGTGATTTCTGGATTTTTTTTTTTAGATTATGTCTCTCACAGTGGACATGAACCTACGATGACAATTTCAGACCCCTCCATGATTTCCAAGTGGGAGAACTTGCAAAATAGCAGGGTGTTCAAATACTTATTTTCCTCACTGTACATATGGTGATATATCTGTTCAATAAAATTCCTTACTCAACTGTTCAGTAATAAAAACGCCATCTTCGTGTCACTTTTACAACATTTCAAATCCCTCACTTCTTGCCATCTCTGAAAAGCCAAGCCAATCTTGATTCTCGTTTTATTACGAGCTCCGTCTCGTTCTATTTTTTGCATGCAGAAGTTCATCCTATTGCTGTTTAAAAAAACAACAGGCAATTCCCTGGAGGTTCGAGATTTGGCGTGCTCCACATCAACCTTTCTTGCTCATTGTGACAACTAAACTGTACCACTCACACGTCTTAAAGTAGCCGGAGCAACTTTCCTTTATTTGCGTATATGATGAAACGCACGGACGAGTGACGTATTAAAATTCCTATGAAAACCATCCCGACATGGTCTAAAATAAAAACATTTTAAATAGATGTACCATAGTGAATCAGGGTTAGACAAACACATTTTGGAAGGATTGATGATGTATTAACTGATTATTTTTTTAATTTTGTTCTTTAAAAAAAAAAAAAGAAAAAAAAAAAGTTTTGTAACCCAATTCGGTTAGTTAGGGATCCAGTGTTTTGGATCCAAAAGTAAGTGCACATATTAATAAATAGATGTTTGGATCCAAAAGTCATATAGTTAGGGCTCCAAAGTTAACCTAAAGTCAACCTATTTTACTTCTATAATGTATTTCTGATTGAAACAGGATATTCAAAGAAAATGTGCACAGATGAATTGTTCACTGCAAGACCACGGGCTAGTTGCATGAACTTAGCCTTTATGTTAAGACTAGAACTAGTTTGACCAACTTGCAGTGACAAGAGGTAATCAGTCTTACTCTCTGATTTAAATTAGTCCGATCTACATTATGTAACTGACTTTAAAAAGTTAGGACCAGTCTTGAAGAAAAAAAATAGATGTCTAACTTTTAAGAAGCAGTTTGTGCAACAGGCCACATGCATTTATAGAAAGTAAACCAGGTGAATTTTCAAACATGAGCCTAATCTGTCATTATCCTGTTGAAATCATCCAGAGAACTTTTATTATTATTTCAGGGAAGATGTATGTTTATTAATTTAGCAGATACTTTTATCCAAGGTGACTTACTAATGAGATTTGCTCAGACAAAGATTTGTGTGTTTTCCTCTGCGTTATTGTGATTAACAGAAGACAATGACCAGATTCTCGTTTTTGCAAGGGGCTGCAGAAACAAAAGACAAATACATTTTAATGTTGCCGCCTTCATGTGGCATACAGCATAAGGAGAATGCATGGCATATCATCCTGCATTGCTGTACTATATTCCGTCAGTCATCAATGGCCACGTCTTTAAGTCTGCTTTCGATCTCTGCCTTCAAAGGCCATTAGCAGTCTTCTCTTTTGAGAGGAGAAAGGCACGAGCTCTAGTCCTTGAGTTCTTCTCGCGCTAACACAAAATGACATGTTTCCAATGAGTGAACTGATAATCCCTTCTATTTGTTTTCTGCTCTGCGGTTAACAAGTGCCATTAAACAAATAAGGCTGTAATATTTCTGCTGACATTTTAGAACTAGCTGTTGCTTGAGAGAGTGAGATGTACAGATCTAAAGTTTGCAGCTGTATGTTAATCATCAGAAAGGTTTATGTTTCATGCCAGAACAGTCTCATTGGGGAAAAATTACTGCAATTGTTATCTAAGTGTCCGAAAACATTGAATATTACCACGTGCTCGAATGAATGTTTGGTTTAACTGCAACATATAGTTTAATATAGTTATATGCTAGACTTGAACACGGGTATCCATCAAGAGAGACGTGTTTACCCTTCTTAATCTGTCTTCAAAGAGGAGGACAAGTCCTTCTGGAGGACACATGCTGGGCCCGGCATCTTCTGTGCTGTTGGGGATGATCCTTGGCCCCAGTTTTTAGAGACGCTGGTGTTCCCCCTTCTCGAAAACAGCTGTCCTCCCCACTCAACATTTATCTTCTCTGATCTGCCCCAACCTTTTAGAGCTTTCTCATCTGACAGCTTCCAGACACACCAAGTCAAACTTCACTGGGAGCTAATATCGCATGCATATACACGCTAACACTTATCCTGCTGGCCAGACCTCCAGTGCCACGGGATCCTGTCGAGAGCTTGGCCTTATTCTTTTCCACAGGACGGTTGTTGTGATACAGCCACAAGAGAACAAATGAGACTTTTTCTTGTAAATCTAAACAAATCTAAAATTAGATACTTGATAAGCAATTTTAGGGGAACATTTTAATATTTTTTTATCACTTTTTTTTTTTTTTTACCTTTTAGTGAGGTTTTATGCTTAAAAAAAAAAAAAAAAAAATTATTTTAAGGCTATTTTATTTTACAATTTAATTTAATGGACATTTAAACAAAATAATACTTTGTTTTTTGCAACAGTATAATCTATTAGAAATGCTCCCTATAATAATAATAATGATTCCTACTAATGAAAACTTAATTGGATAAACTAAGATATTTCAAGTTTTATATACTTAACTACTTGCCCATCAGGAAAAACAATCAAAAACATACCTCATGCTGTTAAAATATAAGGCATTTGCAGACATATTTTTTTTTTTTTACACAAATGACAAAATATTTTGATCTCTCAGAATGATAAATGAGATTTTTTTTTTTTTTTAAATAGAAAAAAAACAACAACTGGCATTAATTGAATCCTGGAGATGTAGTGCAGGTACTGCAGCTTGTTGACTGTTCACTGTCCACTCAAATGTTCATCTATCATACAGGAGCAAACTGCAGAAATGCATAATATTTTTAAAATGTTGATTAGTGAACCTTGTGCCGCAGTTTATCAAGGTAATACATCACCAGTGATGAGATATTAATCTCTGGATGAGCCATAACCGTTTCTTCCCCTCTGACAGGTCTAGAGCTCACAGGACTTTAATATGACAACGGAGCTCCGAGAGCCATCTCGGAAAATTAATTAAAAACCGAATCAAACCTGGTAGAAAACACAACCAACACTTAATGAGGACTCAACGCCATGAATCAGCCAGCCACCGCAACAGGAGCTTTATATATCCACCGCCACACTTTTAGATGTGCAGTGATGTATTAGCCCTGCGTGTCATGTACAAATGTGGTGTGCTTTTAATGTATTGATAACACAAACGCACACACACACAAGCACGCACACACACATTAAAAAAATGCAGCTGGACAAGTAAAACAATGAAAGCACCTGACTGACAACATAAAGACAACTCTTTTATTCCAGTTAAAAATGAAGGTAATGCAAAAATTAAACAATACAATGCCACAAAGCAAATTTAGATTTGATGAGCCAATAAGTCTCTGTGTTTGTGCCACTAATCACGTTAATTGATCTTTCTTTTGTGGCACAGAAGCTGGGCTCAGATTGCATTAGGCATAATGAGGATTTAATGTGGGGTCAAGAGCAGGCCGGGGTCCTACCTTGTCAGGACATTGAGGGAGACTGTGTTTGTTTACACCCCGCTAGGCTCACCGTTCCACACAACAACTGCACCAGGGGACGGCACGGGGAGGGGCCCACATAGGCTGAATGTTCTCCCAAATGTACTTTGAAAATAAAGACACCATTTGTTTTTGATTTATTTACTTATTTTTTTGGTTGAATAAAAATAAATATTTAATTAAATGTTTATTTATTTAGTTAAATTTTTTGTTTATTTTCTGAGGATAAACGTTTAAAAAATAAAAAATAATATTGCATATTCAGTATTTTAAAATAATTTTTCATTTGTTCTACAGCAGAACAGGAAACAAAGAACAAAGAATGTATACTTGCATTCATTTATTTATTTATATGTACACAATACCTTTTATTTACCAAAAACCTTATGAAGGATATTTAAAATATTTATTGTACTAATAATATATTCTACAGCAGTGTAGTAGGACACCAACAAATCTTCAGTTAAAAATACATTGTGAGTTTAGAAAAAAGCTACATTCCTGTGTGTGTGTGTGTGTGTGTGTGTGTGTGTGTGTGTTTGTTTATATGATCTATGAGGACACAAATTTGTATAATGACATGGGTATTACACTGGTATTACAATGTAACGTGGTTTATGAGGACCTCGTAATTAAAATTGGCTTAAAAACATACTGAACAATTTTTTATTAAAATGTAAAAAAATGCAGAAAGTCTTCGGTTTAGGGGTAGAGTTAGGGTTAGGGGATAGAATATACAGTATGTGTACAGTATAAAAACCATTACGCCTATTGAATGTCCTCATAATGATTACGTGTGTATGTGTGTTTGTGTGCACACAACTCCTGAGGTCATGCCACACTTTTCATGACAAAGGGCATGGTGAACCCAGCTCTCCCGTCTGGTGAACAATCCCAGCCCTGTCTGTCTTTCCTCTACAGATCAGCCCACACAAAAGACCAGATTCAGCTGTTTATGAACCCCTCTGCCTCTCTATTCATCTAGTGCTGCCATTATTCCAAGGTCATGCCAAAGAGCTGGATTTAGAAAGCCCTAACTGAAGTCCAATTAGATTCACAGTCCTTTCCACACAGCCCAACACTAGCATGGAACTCTTTTTTTTTCTCTCATGTTGGACAGGTGACCTCTATTTAAGAGATACCCAGATAGAAGAGATGCATTGAAATGAAATGAAACTTATACAATAACAGGGATGAAGATCGGATTAGTTTCCCTTTCATGCCGTTTTTGTTTTTGCTTTAGACTAGGACAGAAAAGATTGCAAGTGCATTTGGAAATGAATTAGATATATATTTTTTCTATCACAACTGGTTCTGAAAGCTTCTTATTTGAAGTTAAGAGACCTGAAAGGGAGGAACAAAAATACCAAGTGATATCATGCTTCAGGTATTAATGAGAATTTCATTTTTTTTGATAAACTGATGGAGAGATGTTTGAAATATATAATAAAGTTGTCATCCAACGGAGGGGAAAAAACTCAGGGCAATGTTTACCCTTTTAAAAACGGTTCCTGAAATGTCAGGAAAGCCTCTGCCATCTTTGGCACTAACGGAGAAAAGGCCTTGATCCTCGAGGGCATTTTCAACAAAGCATGTTGAAAGCACCTCTTTTCAAATATAGCGGGAAAGACGGACAGTTATAAGGTGAAACAAAATTCATTTAGGCTTTTAGACTGAGCGAGTTAAATCGAACACAGAATCTTATCGCAGTTACCCTTTCCTTTGGTTTAGCTGCGTATCAAGCGATAGAGTAAAGCCAATTCTAATGTTTACTCATTAACTCAGAGGACAGACGGTAGACAGGGACTTGAAACTCCAAAGGGGACAGCTCCTCTAACTGTGTCTCCTTGATAAGTTTGCATTTCAAAAGACCTTGGTCTAATCCATTAGGGGGGCTAGGAAAACAAGATGTTCCTCTCCAGTTTGGCTAATTAGCTTTTTTTCCCCCTCCTCGTCAGAGCAGTCCATATTCTTAAAGTGCTGTTGGGATCCAGATGTGTAACTAGGCTAATGACTGACTGACTAACAAAGAAAAATGGATGCCCAATTCTTGAGCAGCGATGGAAGTCTCTGGTAGTCAGTGCCCATTTTAGGCCCACAGAGTTAATCACCCTGAGCGCTTTGCCAAATGCATCTTTACATCCATTTAGTGACATTTAGGTCTGGTAAGTCAGACAGATGTTTGTTTTAGTGGTGATGTGGTAAGTATTGGACAACACTTTGTCTAGCCCTGAGTTATAGTAATCTGTTTAAAGGGGTCATTTGTAACTGAGTTAGAAAGAAAGAAAGAAAGAAAGACAGATGGAAAGAAAGAAAGAAAGAAAGAAAGAAAGAAAGAAAGAAAGAAAGAAAGAAAGAAAGAAAGAAAGAAAGAAAGAAAGAAAGAAAAAAAGAAAAAGAAAGATGCCAATTTGTTATTGTCATCAATGGCCAATTTTAAGATTTTACTCTATCAGATCCTACTGTGGTGGAGTGGCAAAAATGTTATTAGTCCGTTGATTCAAAATGATTTTAAATATGCAACATTTTTGGGTTCAGTAAGAATTTTTGATAAATGTTTTTGAAATAAGTATCTTATGCTCACCAAGGTTCCATTTATTTAATCTATTTTAATGTATTTTAAAATGTAATTTATTCCTGTGATGAAAAAGCTGAATTTTTAGCTTCATTACTCCAGTCCTCAGTGTCAGATAATCCTTCAGAAATCATTCTAATATGCTGATTTGGTGCTCAAAAAACATTATACTGTAGGTGTCATTTTTATAAAATAACTTGTTGCAGTAATGAAGAATGAAGGAGTTTATTTTCAATGCTACATGTTTGTTGTGGTTGTTATCAAATTGCATTTGTTATTAAAGTATCTAACTAAAAGTGTCACCATGTTATCTGCTCACTTTCAAACTCTAAAGGATGATGCTAAATTATCTGTGCATAACATAATTAATATTCATGAGATTAGCCATCATCATTTTGTGAGGTCACGCCCAGCCGATCAATCACCTGAACCCAAACCCACTTATTTTTGGGCCGCTTCATTCTTATAAACTAACAGATGTTGATTCAGATGGAAGATTAACTTTATTTAGAGGAAATTCATCTCTGTGTTAGATGGATTCATGTGTTTTAGATAATATGAACACTTAAAGTTTACTGTAAGACCAGTATGCTAATGAGCATCTTTCCTGTGACACGTTCTAGGTCCGCCCTCCATGTGTTAGCAGGGATGTCCCAGGCCTGGCGTCACCCACAGGGTGAGGGCAGGGAGATGGGTGGCTGATGCAGACTGCAGTGGTTGTGCTACCTATCTTCCTCTTGAAACAAAGCGGAGCTGACAGAGGCCACCTCAGGAGACGGCTCACTCTCCATCACAGCGCTGAGAGGAAGAGGCAGGGTCTGTCAGGGGTCCCTTACCACCGCAGAGAGCTACGGACCCCCATCCTGCTGCTGTCTCAACTGCACACATGTACCATCCATACATTGAGGAAGGATACCGGTGTACAGTACAGGCGGCAATACCCAATGTGTCTTACGAGTATAAGGGAGACCGGGGCAAGTGGTCACATGATCACAGGGACTATGAGGTTTTTAGGCAAATTATGTGCCACACTAAAATGCCAACATTTATATATAAACTACCTTTCAGAAGACTTTGGAGTTGATTCGATTTAGAAGTCTCTTATGCTCACCAAGGCTATGTATTTATCAAAAATATAGTAAAAACAGGAATATTGTGAAATATTATTACAATTTAAAATAACTGTTTCCCATTGTAATATATGTTCAGTAATTTATTCCTGTGATGGCAAAGCTTTTTTTTTTTTTTAGCAGCCAGCCATTACTCAGGGCCCGGTTCCCCGATAACGCTCACTCTTAGCGCGCTAAGAAGACTCGAAAGATATATCTTACCAAAGTTGTTTATGTTCCTAAGTGTGTTCCCCAAACTATACCTTAGAAAGCTGCTTAAGATATACCTTCTTACGTGCGACGTTACCGGGTGCTGTCCGTGGCGATGGTGCTGAATTGGTTGATATCAATGGCTCGAGAATCAATTATTCTCTTGTGCAGGGGCTGTTTATGTGAGAAAGCGGTGTTCTTTATAAAAGAAGCACTTCAGAAATAGTTGAAATTGCATTTATTAGGACTCATGGGATATTATAAAAAATAATCCAAATTATAATAGCCTAGCCTACATATTTTTAAATTGTATCATATATTGCTGCCATAATAACCATTTCAAATTTGTACGTGCTTTCTTCTCTTTCCCATTTTTGTTCGCTGAGGTGGAGCTGCGATGAAATATTGTTCTTGTAAATACTTTCCAGCATTTCAGTAATAAAAGTTTACATCTTGCGTACGGTGCTCGGCAGTGATCAAAAAGGATTTAAACAGTGGATTTTGAATCTCTTCTTGTAAACTCAGAGATGTGGATTCAGACGGCAATTAAATTACCACACGACCTGTTTGTCAAAAAAACAGTAGGTACTAATTTGGCCAGGGATTTTTACGCGGGTTGGGTGAGAAAAAAAACTGATATTATGGATTCGGACGGCACTAAAATCACCGACTCACCCCTATAAATTTTTAAAATACCATACAAGCCCATGAGAAACAATATTGGCGTCCGAATAGGACTTAACTGACAGTAGCCTATGCTTTCACTGGCCTATGCTTTCACTGGCCTATGCTTTCACTGGCCTTTAAAAGCGCTTTTTAATTAAATTAATAATATTGTATAATAATATAATTAAAAATCTAACAACAATCAGTGTAATGACAATTTTATTCTTTGCATGATAACACTTGAATTAGCCTAATTGAACACTGTCTGGGTGTATTAAAACTTAAGAATTATATTCGTATAGACCTGCAACAGTGATAAGGTAAAGCTAAGAGTGGTCCAGACCAACCTTACGAAAGTGTGACTTACAGAAGATATACTTAGCGTACGAACGTGTCGGGAATCATGCCATAACGTTAAGAGAGAGGTTAAGGAATAGGTTAAGAACTACTTAGCGATAAGAACGTTTTGGGGAACCGGGCCCAGGTCTTCAGTGTCACATGACCCTTCAAAGATCATTCTAATATGCTGATTTGCTGCTAATGAAAAATTTCTTATTATAATACATTTGTACAGTTGTGTATAATACAGTTGTGCTGCTCAATAATTTTGTGGAAACAGTGATTTTTAAAAAAATAAATTGAAACATCATAAACAACATTCATATGTGTGTATACACACAATATAAAAACAAAAATATAAAAGGAAGGTTACAAAAATTTTAAACCATTGTTGGAGAAATAAATAGTGTAGTTTATTTATGTAATTTATGTATGGTTTGGTATTTTTGTAACCTACATTTTATATTTTTCTAACAGTTTTTTTGCTGTTTAAATGTGGCCATCAAGTCTTTAATGGGTTGTTTAATTCACACAGAGAAAAAAGGTGTAAAAATAGAGAGGTACAACAGCTTGTCTATATTTGTACCTTTTTTTTCACAAAAAGGTTCATAGTAGTACCTTAAGGTACATATTTGTACTCAAAGGCACTAATATGCACCTTTTAGGAGTAAGAAATGTCCTTTTAAGGGTATTGCCCCAGTGACAAGCTGGTGTACCCCTAAAGGTACAATTTTTACACCTTTTTTCTCAGTGTTGTTTCCATTATCAAGGCATTTTGTCACAACAGCATGTGCTGTTGAACTGCATTTTTATTTTCTGGGCAATAACGTCTGAATGTCCAGTAGCTTTTTTGGTAAAAAATCTGTTACATCGATATACTGCACTGCTCTCTGAAATCCTCCAACCATTACTGCATGTCGAATTCCACTCTTTACCACAGCAAATTGAGAGCTTGTCACCTGTACCCTTTCAACCAGGGCTATCAGTTTTAATTCTGCAAACTTTCTCCTTCTGTCAAAATTGGTGTGGAGGAAGAGAAACGAGAGGAGAAAAAGAGAGACAAAGGGAGAGCACCCTTCTAACTTTTATCTGTGAAGCAAAATGCTGTTATCCTCGAGTGGTGTCAAGAACTCTATCTCTCGCATGCTCCCCCCCCCACCCACCCACCCCCCCCAAACCAGGTGACAAGCACAAGACGAGAGAGAGATAAGATTGGAAAAGAATCCCACTCCACTGAGTAAATAAATAATCAATACTCATCTAAATGTAAATGAGAAAGTAGCCCTCTTTGATAGCATCGTTTTTATCAACCAACCAATTTTCCTCAGACACTCACTGGGCCTCAACCAAATCACCATCATTCAGCGTCCGAGTAATGGAGAAGAAAAAAGAACTGTGAGAAAGAGAGAGGGGGGAAAAGGAAAGCTATGTGAATGGGTCACCTAAAACCTGAAGTTCAGTCAACCTTCACCAACACCATTTCACTAGAAATGCCATTTTGTTTTGTTGCACTCTTATTTTTGTCCATTGAATTTCTGATACTCTTGTCAATTACTGTCCGCACCAAGCTTTCAGAAAATCAGTGTCTATATCAATTGCCGCTGCCAAATCGTCTTTTGTCCTTTATTTGAGTCACATTTTTATCATCATAACTTCTGCATGTCAGTCTAAGGTAGTAATTTTGAGTCGTGCTCACGTATCAGTGCCTTTTTAAAATACAAACCATATTGATTTCACCTTCCCAGGCTTCATGAGGGCAGGTTGCATGAGAGGGTTTTCACTTCACTTGTCAGTGGCTGTCAAACTGCAGTGCGAAAGATAAAGAATGTGTTGGCTTAGTGAAATAAAAAGTAAGGGCAGGTTTTAAAATATAAATTACATCAGGAGAATAGATTAGGGCTTGGGACATGCTGTTTGAAAAATGTTAGCAGGAGCTCCTTGACCTGGCCGAACACTTGAGGGTTTTGTGGAAAATAAACCAAAAACATTTTGTTTCAAAAATAGTGATAGCAGTTGAAGCCTAGAGAAGACACCACAAAATGAAACCTTTGTCATAATTTACCACACCATGAAGCCAATTCAACCCTGTATTATATGTACAAAAGGAGTTGTCCAAGATTCTGTGGTGCATGATAACATGACAAGTGAAAACAGATGTTTTGGTGTCAGTAATGTTAAACCTGGATTGATGTAACCAGCGTGTTATTCTTATTTACAATTTTAAACAATATCATTTATTTTATTTAAACACGTGTGAATGGCATGTCAGAGCTCTAGGAGACAGGAATATTATTAGTGAATAAATGCCTAATATTCATTGTTTTCTTCATATACTGGATCACTATCACACAGCTTTAGATAGTTACTTCTATAGTGCTTTTTTGTCCTTTTTGGAGCTAAATCATACTATAAATGAATTAATAAATTATAAATCAGTAGGAATAAATGATAAAATGTTTGTTTTTAGCATGTAATATTCCCTTTTTAAGGCCATTTTAGGTTGTATTAATTATTATTGCAGAAAATCTTTCTTGTAAGTTGTTGTTTTTTTTCACACTACCTTTTAGAAGTTTGGAATCAGTCATTTCTTTTTTTTCCTTTTTTTTAAAGAAATTTACTTTTAGGCTCGCAAAGACGCATTTTATTGACCAAACATGACAATGTTACTAAAGATGTACAGTATATGCCATATAAATGTTGTTGTGTTGTATCTTTCTATTCATCAAAGAATCCTGAAAAAAAATGGATCACATTTCCCACACAAATATTAAGCAGTACTTTTCACAAAAGTTTTCAACATTGATAATAATAAGAAATGTTTCCTGAGCAGCAAATCAGCATATTAGAATGATTTCTGAAGGATCATGTGACACTGAAGACTGGAGAAATGATACTGAAAATTCAGCTTTTTGCAGTCACAAGAATAAAGTACATTTTAAAATGTAATAAAATAAAAACAGGTCCTTTAAATAGTAATATTTCACAATGTATATTTGATAAAATAAATGCAGACTTTGTGAGCATAACAGATTTCTTTCAAAAAACCTTTAAAAAATCTTACCGTCCCCAAACTTTTGAATGGTAGTGTATCTATTTGGGCCTTCCAAAAAAAGAAACAAATGAAACCATTCAACTTTCTGTCCAAAAAAAATGAATGGACATTCATGCATTTCTAAATGCTTTCATTTGACCCTCGCCCATTCCCTGACTGATCTAGTGGGAAGAGTTGAAAGTGGTTCTCTCCATCTTACCTCTGTCACACGCAGAGGTGCTAAACATGGCTGACAGGCCGAGGAGCGCGGGGAGCACAAGTGCCCTCTTACTCCGCCCTGATCCGAGACCTGTAAGGGCCATGTCCAGAGCGAGGGCAGGGGCCTAAACTCGCCCTGACAGCTCCTCGACAGATCTCACAGCCTTACTGACATCTGGACGTGTGCTGTAAAATCGGAGGAGTTCAAACCAATTTGGCGATGGAGCCCAGGTGACATGGGGGGACGGCTCGGTGGGATTAAGGTGGTCGGAGATACCTGTCCACTTGCAATTTGCAATCTCTGTGGAAGGGAAAGAAAGGAAATTCTGTATTAAAAGAGCTTGGAGCAATTCCCAGCCTAAGTTTAATCTTGATGCATGAAATCATCTGTCTGATTTAATTAAGTACTGACTTGGCATTCACCGCCATGATTTTTCAACACAAATGCAAGGTAAGTCATGTCAGAAATTAAATGATATAAGTGGAAATGTGATTTTTAGAACACAAAGAGTTGAAATGGATGTTAGAAAGATCTGTAAATAAATAACCCGTCTAAATGAATGAAAGCGAGGTCTGCGTGTTCCTCTGAGTTGCTAGGCTTTAGGTTTTGTAAGATGAGGATTCGGTGTAGATGCTCAGTGGGCTTGCTGGAAAATGTCAACAAAGCTGCAAACATCTGCCAGGGACCTGTCAGTTAGATCAGATGGCCCTCTCTGATTCTCCTGTCGCGGCTCCTCGTCGATACTGTGCTCCGGAGGGGGGTGGGAGGGTGGAAAGCAGGCGGGAGAGGGCTGAAACTAAAAAGGGAGGCCCTGAAAATCAAATATGAGCCAACATCTGCCTGATTTGAGCTGTGGATTTGATTTTTTTTATTATTTTTTTGTGCCTTCGGTAGTGAGGAATCACGGATGCATGAGGTAGAATAAGGAGACACATGTTATTGCAGACAAAGCTGTCAAAAGCCTGAAAAAGTGTGGAAAAGGAGTCAGGCTTTGTGTGAGATAAGCAGAACACAATATGCCAGGATGCTTGGCTGAGACGATTAGAGAAATTGTAGGACAGCAAGGCGATTATCGCGGTTAGAATGACTAACCGAATACTATGTATGAAAAGGAAATGACCCAATCTACGGAGCCCCTAAAGAGACATAGTGACAGAAAAGAAAGTGATATATTTCAATGCTTTTGCATTCTCTAGTTGGGTAATTATTTTGTATATAATTTGCCGGCATCAGGGAGCTATCAATATACGGCGTTATGAAATCGA
Organism: Abramis brama; assembly: GCF_963993115.1. Lineage (NCBI taxonomy): Eukaryota > Metazoa > Chordata > Actinopteri > Cypriniformes > Leuciscidae > Abramis > Abramis brama. The sequence continues at coordinate 18,196,921 of NC_139978.1, forward strand.
TTTTGAATCGAGCTCGCTATTTACATTGCAATCAAGTGTACTGCGTGTATAGGGAGCGACCGTACTGACCGCACACATTTTACAAGATAAGGTATTTGTCAGTGATGCTCAGGATCTGTTTTGAACCAAATCCTCTGACATCGTCCTGTCAGTCAAGACAGTTTGAAAGACATCAAACGTGTTACTCTCAACGCGTAAAAAGTGAAGTTTGATGTACTGTTATATAACCGACTGCCGCAGCAAGCCTAAGCATGTCCCTTTAGGGGCTCCATAGAATGCGTTTTCATTTTCCTTGCCCTTTTTAAGAATTCGGCTTTAGACACATCCATAATAGATACTATGGATTTACTGCCCTCACTTTGTACAGGTACATACACTCCTCCAAAAAGTACCCAAGACAGAGCTAACTTCAAGTGTATTTAATGGAAGCAGTGTAAAACTGCAAAAAACAAAAATATACATTAACTTACATGAGCATAAACTTCTACTGATAAATACATTTTCAAATATAGATAGATAGCATACATAACAATAGCACAGACAACATTACAATGTACGTTACCACAACATATTACATTCCTCTTAAAGGTATGGGATTTGCAAAACGGCTGGCAGATTTTGAAAATACACAACTAAAATGGTCCTACCTTCTTTCCTCCAACGCTGGCCCTGACTCCACCCATTCATGTGGAGGGAGGGGGGTGGGGGGAGGGGGGAATGGTACGACCGTTTGATTGACGAACTTACTGTCCAATGATTCTAGGTGGTCTTGGAAATGATTGGCTGGAGTTTTTCAAGTCCTGCCCGTTCCACAGATGATTAAATTGCTTAATTTTCATTTCAGTGCTTCTAACTCAGTGGCTGTAAGTGGGTTAGGAATAGGATTTCAAGTGATTTTGAAAAAATGGACAAAAAAGAGAATCACATACCCCACCTTTAATATACAAATGTTTACACAAATTTGAAATTAAAAGATTCTTAACTGTAAATACCAAAATTACAACGTAAATCCAACAAACTGTGAAAGATGCTTGATAGAAAAAGTGAAAAATCATAATAGGACCCCTTTAAGACAAAGATTCAACAAAAGCACCAAAACATCTGCAGTCTTTGTGCTGTTACTGAGAATGACATTGCAAAGGATTTCATGTGTACCATACCTTCCATTAACTTCATGTGTGCCCTCCGAAATGACCCTCTCCTCCCAGGGGAATCCTTCTCATCCAGCTCAGCACTGAACCAGACGGTCCGGCTGTGAAACGCTGGGCTGCTAGACAGGTTTGAAAACACTAAGGCAAATCACTGGTGAGAAAAGGCCAACATCCCATTTCATGATCACAACTACTGATGAGTGTGAAACGTCAACCAGCTGTCCCCCGACTCCACGAGAAACAACCATTCTCACACAAAATATGGAACCCGTCAGCAACCGACATGTTTGCATTTTCCACTAAATGATCAATTATGAACATTATGCTAAATTGAGTAATTTCAAACACGTGGAGCTGGCGCAGAAAGAAGACAGGAGAAGAAAGGAATCGGAGAGATGAAAAAAGCAGTGTGTTTTAAGGGTTTAAAATAATATTTATTCCTCTGACGCTCTCATATCTAAGCAATTTAGCCGTGGTTGGAAATTGTCTGGCTAAGTTCTTCCAGTCCCGCAGTTTAATCCGCTCAAGGGAGATTTGCAGACGATTCCCAAAACCATTTTCAACTTAAACTTCTCTCAACCTGGAGAGACAGAAAAAAAAAGCTGGGGAAAGAATTGCAGGGAAATGTGAAATCTTGACAGGACGAAGCCGGCCTTAATGCTATCCGAGCACAGCTGTTTTCATTTAAATACAAGGTATTCGGCCTTCTTAAAAGCCTAGCATCATCCCTGCTTCCCTCCATAATCTCTCCCGCTCTAAACATTTGGAGGAAACACTGTATCAGAATGTGCCAGCGCATTCTACTTTAATAAATTCATATTGTTTCTCAAAAGGAGAGTAAAATTACTGAAACCTCATACTTTGCCTATGAGCACTTTCCCCTTTTGACATAGTATGTGAGCTTCTCTCTATCAATGGATGACTTTATTATGCTTTTTCAAATATTTTCATTCATGCGGTGTGTAATATAGCTGTTTGTGAATGTAAAAGGTCAAAAAGGTCAACAAAAAAAGTTATTGTCTCCTAAAAGAATAGATTAATCAGTAATTCCAGTCTCACTTCCTGTATAACAATATAACAAATTAGCATAATGTCAGCCTATGGTCTTCATTGGCTGCTAGAAAGCAACGTCTACTTTGACCCACCCTCAAACACTAAAGTTGTAGCTGAGGCCTGCAAAGTTTGGTTTATGTTGTTCAGGATGAAGACTTGTGCTGGGATTGATACTGGAAAAAAACAACACCATTGTTACTGTTTGTATCAAGCACTAAGGAAGATCTGACATTCAGATATGGCAACGTTTCCGACATGCGCTTTAAGCGGTCAACCAATCACAGCAGATTGTGCTGTCTAACCAATCACAGCAGAATTGGCCCCTTGAAAAGGAGGAGTTTAGAGAGACTGAATCTTCGAATGAACCCGTTTGAGAACCGACTCTTTGAGAAATTAGGTGATGTGCAATGTTTACTATGAGAAAATTAAATAGTTCACTTATCACTAATTACTACTAATAATAGTTTTTTTTTTTTTTAAGATAACAACAAAAGTAACAACAATTATATATATATATATATATATATATATATATATATATATATATATATATGACAGAGAGTAACACTTTACAATAAGGTCTCATTAGTTAATGCATTAGTTGACATGGTACAACAATATTAATAAATGCTGTAGAAGTATTGTTCATTGTTAGGTTATATTAACTAATGTACAGTAGTTATCTAATGTTAATGAAACCTTATTTTAAAGTGTTACCATATATGGCTATAGTAACTATTATTATTATTACAATTATGCTTTAAAATTATACTATTTATAGTGGTCCATTGTAATAATAATAATTATTATTATTTGGTTATAAACATTTTCTTTTGTGTTCCACAAAAGAAAGTCATGCAGGTTTTTGAACAACATGCCGTTGGGAAAATGATGACAGAATTATCATTTTTCTGTGAACTATCCCTTTAACATTTTTCTCTCAGCCACCACCAACCCCCAGAGTCCCTGTTGTTTTCATTCTTTTTCTTTTTGTCTGTGTGTTACAGTGGGCAAAATTGGGCTTTGGCTTTCCGACCTTACCTCTGAAAAGAGATGAAGGACAGCTCATAGCTCCTATATCTCTCAACATGTATATTCACCCCTATTCCCTCTTGGTCATGATTCTGCTGCTCAGATCGGGCACTTCTGAATTGCATTGCTCAACAACTGGGCCGCAAACCATTTAAAGACCAATTTCCACCGACCATAACGCCTTTATCGCTGGTGTTGTCAACTCAATTTTCGAATTTTGCCATACACCCTGGCTCCCCTATTGAAGTGTCATCTGATTTGCTGTGATTCTGACAAGGCTCCAGTCATCACCGTAATCTCTACGCTGCTCTCCCACTTTTCCTTCTCCGGTAACAACCTTCCATGCCTATCTTACGTCAGAATACGAGATAACGTGGTTTGCTGTGGCACGCTGAATGAGGTAGTGCTGGATGTTTATTTTGGAAGACAGACCTTCTTGCTTGTCCCAGTAAAAATGATCTCACGTCTTTTCAGTTGTCTGTCTGTGGTGACTTGGTCAGACACTTGGTCACTTCAGACTGCGAGAGACTGTAAAGAGAAGGTCATCCATTGCAGCAATGACAGCTTTTATTGAGATTAGAGAGCAGTAAATAAACTTTACAGCCATTGGAACCCTTAGCATCCGCTTGCTGTTAAAGATGCTCCTCGGATTGTTTGTGGCAAACTCACCTTCTCAGCTGAATTAGGTTGAGTGAAAAGGGCAACTCCTAAAATTTCTAGAGATCCCGCATTTTAAATTAAGGGGTTTGCAGAAAAGAGGCTTGTTTCCGCCATGGAATAAAAAATAAAAAAGGTAATTAATCTCACAATTCTGACTTTTTTTTTCAGAATTGCATGATATAAAGTCACAATTGCGAGTTATAAAGTCAGAATTGCAAGATTTAAACTCGCAATTCTGAGAAAAAAGTCAGATTTGCATGATATAAATTTGTAATTGTGAGAAATAAAGTCGGAAATGCGAGATATAAGCTTGCAATTGTGAGAAAAAAGTCAAATTTGAAAGTTATAAACTTGCAATTGTGAGAAATAAAGTCAGATTTGCGAGATATAAACTTGCGATTGCGAGAATAAAATTCAGATTTGCAAGATATTAACACGCAATTGTGAGAAAAAAAGTCAGATTCGCGAGATATAAACTCGCAATTGCGAGAAAAAAAGGCCAGATTTGCAAGATATAAACTCGCAATTGCGAGAAAAAAGGTCAGATTTGCGAGATATTAACACGCAGGTGCGAGAAAAAAAAGATTTTTAGTTTTAGTTAACAATAACATCACTGTGCATGTAAATACAGATTACCCACCCATGTTTTCTTATATTACTTATTCTCATTCATATTGGGGCTTAAAAATCCTGGAAGAATGGAATCCATACTTTTAATTTAATTTGAATTATGTTGCTGGATTTTGTCTGAACAATTCATCAAAATTAAGCTTATCCTCATAACAGCTACTATAACAGTTTTTTTTTCCTTTTTTTTTCATATCATAAACTGAGCAACTATCTCAAATAAGAGGGCACAAAAAACTGCACTCATCCCCCACTAAGTTGTCCTCACCACAAAGTCAGTGGCAGAGTGCTGCTTGTGTTTTGAAGAAATTGAAAACACTGCCTGGGGCACTATCACATTACTGGTCATGAGGGAGCCACGGTAAGATCACTTTATGGAATAAGCCCCAAAAATAGGCCGGCTGTCTCCTCATATTCTCTAACGCTGGATGGGCACGTAGCCAACCTGACTTTAGGTGCTCCATTCCCGAGTAAGACTGCTGATGGGTGATGATCGCAGTGATGCTTACCATGATGGTGTCATTATTTCTGAACCATATCCTCCACAACCATATGTTTTAGCAATAGATCTGGTTCAGTTAGTTCTTTTGTAGAAATATCTAGATTTCTAGTTATGACATTGTATGCAATGAGACTAGCATGACTTAGAGACAGTAAAGGGCAAGTGTACTAGCGAAATACAAATACCACTAGTTAAATAATCATTGACAATTTGAATAATTAAAAATGTGATCAGAATTCTAAGGGGTTTTTTTAGGGTTTTTAGGGTTTTTTAGGGTTAATTGCATGTAACTATGCATAATTGACTGTGATTACTATAATAACTATGTAAAATGTGTAACAGGGACTCTGTAAAATAAAGTGTTACTGACTCTTGGACCCCACTGTAGTTTGCTGATCTTCAGTCCTTTTCAGTCCTTTTCAGAATTTGTGATGACCATCATCTTCATTCTTGCTATAATAGTCATCTACACTACCCCACAGTTAGTTATCAACATTACCTTCAACATCACCTCACCAGCACATCTATTCTCTCTCTCTTTCTCTGTGTGGTTCAGGTGAGTGTAGAGGTTGCAGACCTTGTGCTGAACAGTGATGCACAGCCTCCATTACTGCTGTGCCTGCGTCCACATGGCCCGATCTGTTGTTTATGACGCTGACATGTGCAGTAATGGGGGTTTGTTTTTTTCCTGCTCCTCAACATGGACCATACCATCACATCAAGCTTGTCTGAACTGTTAGCTGCTGCATTTGGGATGATAAACAATGAAATTGAAATCTTTCAATTATTTTGTTAATCTTTTTAACCATGATAAACATTATAGTTTATTTAAACTAATTCACTGCATTTGTTTAATACAAAATGTACAATTTGTTAGAAAAAATAAAAAATAAATAAAAGGTGCAATAAATAAGTGTGAATAAATTAATTAGTTATTGTTATTTTCATTTCATTCTCTATTAAAAAAAACCTTCAAAATGATTTTTTTTTTTTTGGGAATTTGCCCAAAAAATACTGAGCTACAATTGTTTGAAGATAGAGTAAACAAAGTCAATTTTGAGAACAATCGAGTTAAAGTTTTCTGAAGGTTCCAAAACAAAATCATCTAGCAACCATATCTTAAAATCCCTGGTAATAACACCAAATTCGGCCAAGTCAAAGCCAAATATCAATAGGAATATTAAATATTAAACTCTTTTTTTATATAACATATTTTTTTACCATGATACCACAATTGTTTGATTAACATTAATGAAACAGACATCCTATATATTCAGACCTATACCGTATGGATCTAATATGTTACACATCAGTCTGGATTTCCCGAAACCTTAACGCTATGTCGTTTTTAAGTTATACAGTAATTTAAGCTGTACCTTATCGTTAATACATGTTTCCCGAAACGTTCTTAGTTAAGTATACCTTCTGTAAGTCAGGAAGGTTGGTTTGGGCCACTCTTAGCTTTACCTTATCACTGTTGACAGTTCACTCCGCTAGTGGCCACCACTGCAAATAGCTTCTTTACATCTCAGTCTATACGAATATAATTCTGAAGTTGTAATACACCCAAGTGTTCAATTAGGCTAAGTCAAGTGTTTTCATGCAAAGAATAAAATTGTCATTACACTGATTGTTATTAGCTTTTTAATTATATTATCCAAAGGCACATCCACTGGCAAACCATTAGGCAGTTAAGGCTTAGGAGTCTATTTAAAGGGAATGACTGTGATGGGGAGTTTGCTCAAACTTTATGGCAGCGATACAGCGAATAGTTGTGCTAAATGAAAGACGGCGCTGTCCGCGGAGCCCTTTCAAAGGAAAGCATACTGCCAGTTAAGCACTATTCGGACGGTAATTGTTTCTTATGGGGTCGTATGGTATTAGTCGGTTAGTTAATCCAGAATGTCAGTGTTTTTCTCCCACAACCTGCATTTTTTGAGAAACACCAAGGTTGTGTGGTAATTTATTTTCCGTCCGAATCCAAGTTTACAAGAAGAGATCACTTCAAAATTCACTGTTTAAATCCTTTTTGATCACTGCCGAGCACCGTATGTACGATTTACACCTTTATTTCTGTATTTACAAGAACAATATTTCATCACAGCTTCACCTCAGCGAACAAAAACGTGAAAGTCAAGAAAGCACGTAAACATTTGAAATATGTAGGCTAGGCTATTTTAGTGTGTATTGAGTCCTAATAAATGCAATTTCAACTATTTATGAAGTGATTCTTTTATAAAGAACACAGCTTTCTCACATAACGCAGTGAAACAGCCCCTGCATGAGTGAATAATTGATTCTCGAGCCATCGATATCAACAAATTCAGCATCACCGCCACGGACAACACCTGGTAAGGTATATCTTAAGCAACATCCTAATTCGGGGAACATGCCTAGAAATGGTATACCTTTAGTCTTCATAGCACGCTAAGAGACAACGTTATCAGGAAATCCAGCACAGATATTTTTCCCCAACAGCTAACCAAACGTTCACTTTTATAGATCATTTTTTGAAATACAGATATTTATACAGATATTTTGAAATACTATTCTGTGTATCGGGTTCGACGCTGTCTTTGTGCACAAGCGTCAGACATGTCAGTCTGCGCGAGTAAGATCGTTTTGTTTACATCAGCGTGAGTTTAAAAATCAGATTTCATTGGTTCAGACTCATGCCATTGACAATTCGCTATGAATATTCACAAAATTCATTGGAGTGCTGATCTATAAAACGATACCAAACTTGTGCAGAGGAGAAGCGCCAGGCGTCGAGAAGCGAGCAGAGAAAAACGGCATTTTTTATGGACAAAGTAAAGGTACTCCTCTCAGAAAACGTACAAATAAAGAGACTTTTAGATGTTTAATTGCTATTTGGAGCATTGGAATCGCTAGACGACTGCTTAATGCATTTTTGTGAAAACCTCAAATTCGACCAAAAATGACATATTTCACTTGTTTTGCCTGCAGCTCGTAATTAGCCCTTGCGCATTCCAACTCGTTTTGCCAGCACAGTTAACATATAAAAAACAGATGTGCGAGTAAACCTCACTCCCCTGGCCTCAAGAAGTGCACTAGCGACTGACGTAAGCAGTTGTGGTCTTTAGAGTCATTGTTAGTGTGCCCGCCTCCCATGCTGGAAATGCCGGTTCGAATCTTGCTCAGAGCGATGTGAGTAGAACCGGAGGGGTTTCATTGGTCCATGATCTGAAGTGAGGTTTAGGGGGGTGAGTGTAACAGAGGCCAGCTAGTAAGAACAATGTGCGTAAACCTCACTACCCTGCATGCCTCAAGAGGCGCACTAGCGACTGACGCTAGAGTTTGCGGTCTTTAGCGTCCTTGTTAGCTCGTCCGCCTCCAATGCTGGAAACGCCGGTTTGAATCCCGCTCGGAGTGGTGCATGTAGAACCAGAGGGGTTACATAAAAGCCATATAAAAACTTTTTCAAGTGAGAGAAAGGAGATTAAAGGGAAAAAGTAAGGAACACACAAAAAAACAAACATCCACTGTTAAATGCCATGAGAAATAGAGTGGTGTTTAAAGAATGAAAGGTGTCTAGTTTAATGATGAAGTGATATTATCGAACATACTGAGTGATGTGATTCCCAGCAGGATCTTGAGGGCTTCAGAGCCACAAGCCAACGAGAATGTGACATTAAAACATGGCAGCTGTCACTAACAAGGAAAGTCAGAATCAGTGCGCTGTTTTTGAGCTCAAATGCAAATATATGCTCTGCGAACATATGAAAACTTAAATACATTTACCCTGTGTCAAATTCTATTTCTTCGCATTTCCGAGGCAAACAACTCTGAGAAGCATCTTCCTTCACGAAATAAATATCGTTCTACTTTACAGAGCTGAAAGAGTCTTGAGGCGTTTTCATTCAAATTTGATGCAGGTGGTACAGCATCTGCTTTCGGTAGCCTGGGGCTACACTGAAAATGCTCTTAAATTCTTTAAGAAGGCTTTTAAGTTAATCTAGATTGCAAATACAAGAGCCTCAGAGAATTGGCAAAACTTTTTAAACTAGAAGACCAAGTGTAGCTTAGGAAAAAGGGAAAATATCCAAACACTGGAGGACCTTGTAACTGAACACAACAAAGGGTACTGACTCAGAGACTGAACCTCTAAACATTCAAGTTCCCTGTAGAGTTTCTCATTGTATTCTCATATCATCACAGGACTCACTTGAACTCCCCCAAGACTTAGTTCACCCAAATATGAAAATTCTGTCATCCTTTATTCACCCTCATCCAAACATTCCTTCTTTGCAGAACACAAAAAGGCAAAAAATGAAAAATGTTTTCCATGTTTTTCCCCCTTTTGCTATTTACAATGAATGGGGACTGAATCTTTCTTCCTGTTGTGTAGAAGTGATGATGTTTCATTAGTAAGCGAATCATTGTTTTCAATGAATCGGTTGATCTGATTTACAAAAAAAAAAAAAAAGGACTTAATGAGTCATTCACAAATCAAACTGATCTGGATCTTGAATAAGTACTGAATTTGGAACTGGGTCAGTCTAGTTCAGGAATAAATAATTCAGGCCAATCATTCAAATCATTTTTTTGTGAACTGTTTCAACCAATTCATTGAAGACAATTCTAGTATGGACAACTCTATGGTGCTTTTGCATTCTTATATTAAATCTTGAAAGCCTAAGTCCCCTATGATTGTAAAAATATAGAAATTTATGGACAATATCAACTAGTACATTATTAAAAGGTTTTCCTATTGTGTTTCACTGAAGAAAGAAATTCATACAGGTTTGGAATGACATGACGGTGAGTAAATCATGGGTTTTGGGTGAAATGTACCCTCATGATTTTGCAATTTCGTATGAATTCATATGATGTGATTTGTATGAAAATTAAAAAAAAAATTGAAAAAAATAATAATGATCTTGAAGGTCAACCCCTAAGCCTAACCTTCAGTGGGGCATAAGCCGATCATACAAAAACGTACATAGGAGATTGTACAAATTACCCCAAATTAGCCACCAATTCGCAAAAACGTACATACGAATTACGAATTATTATTAAGTTTTGTTGAATATTCCCATATGTTTCATGATTCCAAGAACCCAAACTTGACTCAAGCAAGATTTTTAACATATAAAAGTAGCATAATGAAGGACCACTGAAATCTAATAAAATTTGTTTTATGTCAACGCTTCAGGGCGTAACAATCATGCTTATTTCTGTTTACTCTAATTTTTTCCAGCCTGCTTAGTACATGCTGGGCACCTCAGAGGAGGGGAGGCTGGAGAGGTTACCCCCACATCTGGAGCAATGAGTTTGACCCCCTCGAAAGGGCGCGGAAGTTGCCCCCCAAAAAGCCGCAAACAAAAGCGTTGGCGAGAACGTCGGGGCCCTGCGCGCCATTCATCGCGCCTAATGACTTGTTCATTAAGAGTGATGATGGATAAAGACTTCTCACGCTGAGATGAAATCAAGATTTATACGCGCTGTTTCCGCACCCAACTCGTGGGAAGATCATCATCATTTAATTCTATCTCTGCGGCCGGTGATGGGCATCCAGAGAGCGGGTTATCAAACGGTGCAGTCAGCTGGCAAAACCTGCACGCAGACACATACACATACACACACTCGCAAACACACGTGGGGAGAAAAAGAGAAAAAAAAAAACACGCCTTTGGCACATCTGGAGCTTGCCGCCACAGCTGAGGGTGAGCTATAGATGCTGGCGGGAGGCCAAATCACAGAACGAGAATGAGAGGAAGAGAGAGAGTGAGAGAGAGAGAGGGAGGGACACATACACGTTAGGACACCGCCAGTGTTAATCTCATCAAGGAAATTACTAACGAAAATGTTTGTTAACGAAGGGTTTTTGATTTTATAACGTTTGATAACATTAACGAAGACAAGACGGAAAAACGTATCATGGCAATAATTAAAATGTTTGAATTAAAATATACTTTTTATGTGAGCATGTTGTGCTTTGTGTAGTATTTATTATTAAACACTATTTGAATATTTTGGTTTAAATATTTATTTTTAAACAAAATAAAATGTTCTCCCCCCATTTAAACATTTAATTAAAGATTGGTCTTTAACAGTTTAACACATATTTTCGTCATTCTACACATTATCAACTAAAATGTTGTTTATACAAAGTTCTGTCATGAAACACTAAATGGCACAGGCTGATAGGTCCTTAAATCAATCTGCTTGCAATTACATCATTCTCTATAGGGCACAGCTGATTGGTTCCTGCTGTATCAGTAGCCAATGAGCTTGCTGCTCAACCTTCAAATTCTGGTCAGCATTTATTGTTAGCAGTTGCAGCATGCTCTCAGAAACCCTCCACCTTCCCCAGCTCCACCTGTATAGATCTGGTACGGGTAATTCATGTATGCTATTTTTGTACAGCGGCAGCATGTCTTACTTGCTCACAGCAGAGTGTTGTGGATGTATTGGCAGTTGCAAGTCCCATACTTGCCCAGCAGCAGAAGCAATAACGAAAAGCAGAAGCAATAACCAATAGGAGCAGCGTAGCAGATCTATTCCGCAAAGACAAAACATATCAACATTGACATATCCATTACCATTCCAAACACTCTGAGAGTTGTCATGACAGAAATAAAAAAATAAAATAAAAATGTATACATAAAAACAGTATATGTGTAATTAAAGGTCATTTCAAAGTAATATTAACTAAAATAAATGATTATAAAATTATGAAATATTGACTAAATTTGAAACTAGAGACAGCTAAATACCAGAGACAACCAGATCCACCCAGGTTTCTCCTCGTTTAGATCCTGATCATTATTTTTTTTCCCCACACCATATGTGTATATACTATCTTCTCCAAACTGAGATACTGGAGAAAGAGAAAAAACACACACCCTGAACATTAGTGTGTGCATTCACATCTCTGGCCCTGCGACCCACCTTCCTCTCTCTCTTCAGCTCCTTATCTCGAGGTGGAAATAGGCCCCAAGACACTTCATCAGTGTCCTTCAGCCAGCTATCTACAGCTCCCAACTTTTATTAAAACTTCAGCTCTTATCAGCTCTCAGGTAATTCAGGCATGACAAATTGGGCACCAGATGCCACCTCTATTTGAGGCCGGCACTCCGTTCATGCTCCCGCCCAGAGCCAATGGAGAGGTGGAGAGATGTTGCATTGTGGGACGCTCACCTTTAGGCCTGATCCGTCAAGCGTTCACAACCTGTCACATTTTTTTTATTTATTTAATCATCGCAAGGACATTGAGAATAGTTCACCCCCAAAAAAATAATAATTCTGTCATTTACTCAACCTCATGTTATGTCAAACCGGTGTGCAGTTGATTTTTCTATGAAACACAAATGTAGACATTTATGAAAAATGTTATGCAACATTTTTCTTGCTTGATACCAGACCCTGAGATATTGAGGATCCCCTCGCATAGAACCTTTTTTCATAAAATATAAAGGCATTTATAGGCTATATTATTATACTCAATCACAATTAATAGATAAAAAAATATAGAGAATTTATACTATTCTACAATAGTCAGCATAATGCTAAATAACCAAAAATAAATGCTAAATTAAATAATTAAGCTAAAAGAAATTCAAATGAATTAAAAGGTCATTAAAATATTATCTGTAAAATATTTACTTTGCATTAAATTAAAGCTGTTTTTATTTACTATGAGAATACTGTTAGATCTAAACCTGAGGAACAGCATTTTTAATTGAATTCATTTCAAATTCATTTGAAGAGTGCTTTTGCATTTTTCCCTGAATTTTTCTGTGGACCCTGTTCTGAATTTATATAGCTTTGTGAGAGAAGCAGACTAAAATTTAAGTCATTATTCACTGATAATCTTGCTCTCCCCTGAAGCTCGAGTCCAGCCTCTTTTAGTATCCAGATTTTAAAAAATTGGCAAGTCACGTTTGGTTACTACACACACAAGAGTCATTATCTAACTGAAGATCAGAGCGATACATTACGAGGTGGCCTTGTGTGTGAATTCTGCTGGCAGTCACGGCAACCTCATATTTACTGTCCACCACAGTACACATTTCACAACGGCCCATTCTAAAGATAGGGCGCTGTTTATGGCGCCTTTAAAAAAGGCTGAATATGGAGCAAGTTAGCTGAACCTCAGCGTGCAAATGATGTGTGCACTCACTTAAATAAAATCACGCCGGCCCCAGGAGACTGCACTGAAAATCAATCAACAGCCAGCCGTCCCACCATACAATATAACTACATATTAAACTGATGTGATAGCGCAGCATTAATATAGACTCATACAGACAGGCCCCAAACTCAAAACACAGAACAGGGCCTATGCTGACAGAGACTCATCAGAAAAGTGCAAAACATATATTCGCTTTAAAAATAGCACCATAAAAAAAAATAAAAAAAAAAGAGTACATGTCACAGGACAGGGACAATAATTGAATATACCAGAATGGATTCAGCTGAAGCCCTGTCCAGCAGTGCATTGAGAAGCTGACAATAATGAGCTCTCTACACATAGCAGGAGAGAGGATGAACCCAGGGAGAGAGGAAGGGAGGGCCGCACTGGTCTGGACCCTTGACGGGAGATTGTATGAGGACCCTCAGTCGTAAATAAGAGCCCCTGATGGTGTGGGCTCAGCGGACGTGAAGCATGAGATTGAAAACCAAAGGCATGGGACACAGAGAGAGAGACTGCTGTACTGAACACTGCATAACTCTGCTGACAATCACTGGCTTGTCACCAGCTCACACACACAGATACAGAACCTGCATGCCGATTCAAGCTGAGGGTTCCGAAAAAAATGTATATTGTCTGTATGTATTGGCCCAAACAAGTTGTGCTTTTCACAGATCGTTTACATTTACTTCAACCATCACATTGCTTGCATCATAACTAGCTAATTTTGTAACAACAAAAATATATGGTGATCTAATATACACTGTATTATAATGTAATTACTGTAATAATAAATAAGGCAACACTTTATTTTACACGTTGTCCTTTTTACACGTTACATGCACTTACTATAGTAATAACAGTAAATTATGCAGTTTTACATGCAACTATTCCTAAGCCAAACATCAATCCTAACCTTAACTCTATAGTAAGTACATGTATTTAATTAATATTACTCAGAGCTTAAATGCATAAAAAGTACATTTTTAGTAAATTATATTTAAACATAAACATATTTACTTTATGAATACATTATTATTTAACTTTTTTTGAAAATAATTTCATAAACATTTAAAAAATTGAAACACATACACACACACACACACACACACACACACACACACACACACACACACACACACACACACATTGCATTGCTCTGCAACACGCCCCACGTCTTTTGACCATATTTTTATTGGCAGATATACATTAAGTAAAATAAAAGTTTCTCCATAAGCTTACAGACAATTTTTCACAGCCCAGGTCCTGCTAATGGCCTTGTCTCTCATGTGTGTCCACCCACAAATGAAAGATAAAAAGAACAAGGGGCATAACCAAATCATGTAAATTAAAAATATATTTCAAAACATGGCCTCTAAGTGAATCACAATTACATGAACACACATAATCAGATTCATCTGCCGCTATCATTATTTCAGCCAGGCTTTGTGCGATTGGCTACCCTCACCCCCACCCCCACCCCCACCCCCATCCCTCCCGCTTTAAGTTCCTTTCTGTCACATGAGACGAGTCTCTTGGCCAGGATGCCAGCTGTTAGCCTGGGCTAAAATGTGTTTTAAGTGCTGCTGCAGGCTGGTAATGCTCCGCACAGCCTGCCAGGCCGCAGGCCTCTGAAGGCAAATGAGAGAATCAGTGGTTAAAAAGCAGGCCTTCACTTGGGCCCGGGCCAGAATTTAATCTACTGCATGGAGCCGTGGCATTGCCCTGGGGGTACGGGCTGAGATTTGTCTTTACTCTCTGCCTCTTCCCTCCTTCCCTTCATCCTTCTGAAAATCTTTTCGCTGGAGCTCCATGTTGCCGAGTGCCTATGGGCCCTGGCACGGAGATGCATCCTACTTTGAGTCAATTAGCGATTCGAATTAAAGAGTAGCACAAAAAGCCTTCAAAGTGAATTAGCTAAAACAAGCAATTTGGGTTGGTCGCTGAGTAATGTAGGACTCTCAGTCATTAGAGTGTGCAAACAAATGTTGGAATTGCCTTTTTTTCTTCATGTGCTTTACATTAAATTTACATTTGTGTCTGTGCACCAATTAAAGGGTTAACAACAAGCTGTTTACCCAAACTCCCCCAGGAGTTACTCAAGGACACAGGCAAACATCACCTGAGACCACATTCTGTCAAAACAATAGAGAAAAAGCAACCAGCCAAATGCTTTCCATGCTCATTTAAAACAAAGTGTAGGGTTAGGAACCAGAAAACCAGCTCTTATTCAGAAATGTTTCTATTTAATACATTTTCATGATGTTTGGTTCAATTAAAGTGCTTGTGCATTCTTCTGCTGATAGAACACTACTAAAATAGTTGGACAGTGTTACCTGTATCGCTATTATGTTGCAGTCTGAAAAAAAGAAAGATTGTGCGCTGCAAAATAATACAACATAATAATAGACAAAAATCTTTCGATTGTGTCATCCCCATTGGTAGCACTCAAGAACAAGCAAACAAACAGTTGATTAATGATCTTCGATTCAAGAACAAATGACTCTTGTGAGTTTATTTTTAATGAATCAGTTAAAATGACTCAAAATCAGTCTCAAATGCATGAGACGACTCTTTGACTTCAAGTCCAAATGATAATGCAAATAAATTATTAACTTGTGGTTTCTATAACAATGTGGAGTTTTTGTAATAAAAAAAGTTCTTTAAAAAAAGAATAATAAAATAATAAAAATGTACATAAATGAAAGGGGGGATGTTCCCAAAAGTAGCATTGTTTTTTCTTTGTTACTGATACTAATTGTTAATGGAATCATTAAGGATTCAGAACTGTCATTTGGAATCAGAAACGAAATCGTTAAATTCCATAGGATTCCCATCAATAGCTGACTGGTATAGAGAGGTTAATTGTTATATTATCAGAATCTTAACTCCTAAGACAAATGTAAAAAAAAAAAGATTTTCTTAACCCTTAAATGCATGAATGTTGCTCCAATTATTATTACATATTCGGGTCTTTAGTGACCCGGATCTATATCTAACACAGATGGATCTCTACCTGTTGCAATAATATAAAACTCTCCTGATATTGGAGTATCAATTTCAGAAGAATAAATTAAAGCATATTTTGTTACCTTTTGGAGCTTGGAAGGATCAGTTTGAGCAGATGTTTTACCATGATCACTATCCTCGTCAGAGCTCATTTCCCAGTACATTCAGTATCTGGATCATATTCACGATCTCAAACATATTCTCAAAACTATAATTTTCAACATCTTCAAAATCAATATTTTGATCGCTGACAGCTTCTTCACCAGATCCACCATCAGGTGACAGTGACACTAATATTTCATTGCGTTCAGTACTTGCTCTGCAGTAAATCGCTGAGCCATTTCAAGTTTTGCTGATGATACTTCCTATTCTTTTGTTTTCTGTCTGCGGTATCTATGAGTGAAATGTTAAAGGGACACCAGGCAAGTCTGAGTGTTTTTTCTCTACGTAGCTCCCCCTAGTGTCTGGTAGTAAATGCTTTCAAACACTCTGTCGTAAAAACGAACTGTTGTCCCTCCCCCCCTCGCCACGAGCAACCCAGCTGATCAGCTGTCAACCCAGCTGAGCAGAGGAACAGGTTATTTCAAAACCAGTTAGGTCTACCGAGGCAAGTAAAGCAATATTTTCTTTCCAACTGATGGCGATTTTTTTATTTTTTATTTTTTATTGTGTTGTCATGCATACTATTATTTTTACCGGGAACGAACGATATGAACGAGGCGAACTACTGCTTTGGTGTTTGTTTGTTTTTGGGAGAATGGGCATGAGCATAAATATATATATATATATATATATATATCGGAGGCTAATATTTGTCTAAAGTTATATTAGTAAGGTCTATAAGTTAATCTGGTAGAATGACGGTTTACCTTTGCTTGTCTAAGAAAACATCAGAATGTTTTTTCTAACTCGATCATGATATGTGCAACATGTTTATTGCCTATTATCAGACGCGTTGACTTAGTGACATAAAATAAAAGTGTAAGTTACACAAATAAAACCGACAGAGGAACGGCCAAACAACTACAGAAATCAAACGTGTTTGCTAATGACAATGCTAACATCAAAGTTATAGTATCTAGCGTACTAGTAAGCCCGTAACAGACAGCGATCATAATAAAAACCTTTACAGACAATAGCAAACATCCTGAGGTCGCAATTACTTGAAATTTAAATATTAAACACAGTTTATTCCAAAGATACTTACAAGTGCAACAGCAGGATCAGCATCCGTTTTGCAGGCTTCTGTTTCTCTCAGTTCTCCCCATTCTGAAAAAGCCGGTCCGATATTTACTCGAGTCTGACTTGCTCGGTCAGTCTCCTGTTTCCTCTTTCATTGGTCCTCCGGCAAAGATTTCCTAGCTTTCTGCATCTTTTTTACAGCCTCAGCCATAACTCAATCTATCGTTGCCCTTTGCTTATAGCTAGCCGGTGCTTGAATGGGGGCGTGTACGTGTGCAGTGCCGTCAAGCAATTCGTTACATCGCGAGACCTGATATCACGCGATACTTCCTGACGCCGACCCGCCGGCCCAAAGTTGCAAGTGAGTTTTTTCCGCTCTCGGGCACCAGGGGGGTGCGAAACCACCACCATTCAACTCGAAATAAGTAATATAACCATTCCACTGACTCAGCTGTTCAGTTAAGGTTAAAAAGTTACCTAGAGCACCTTTAATTCATCATTGCGTATCGGACACCTTGTGGAATAAAGGTGAATTGCACTTATTCAGTCATCAGAGATTCAATTATTGTTATGCTGAAAAAAAAAAAACTTACACTGTTACACACCTCGGGTCGATAGGGACCATATACAAAAGAATAAAAAATAAATAAATAAATAAAATGAATTGGAAAACAGGCATTCTTTTATATTTGTATTATTTTTTTCTTGTTATATTGTTTATAATGAATTGACTGAGGAATACTAAGAAGGTTGATGTCTAACTTAAAAAAATTAATGAGGAGGAGGGTAATGAATGACGTCCCGGGTCACCAAAGACCCGAAGTATGCGCTTAAGGGTTAAATAATTTCTTTCAAATGAAACCCATCTTGACTCATGTTTGCATTTGCACAAACCACAGTTTTACCTCAAAGACCTAAATCAGGGTCGGTGTTTCCCTTGTTTTCTATTTCCTCACTTCTTTGAAAAATAAGCCAATTCCCTCAACAACAAAAAAAGCATTTGGTTTGGCAATTTGTTTTGTTCTTCAACTTTACTGGATAAACTGGACTTGGGTCGGATCAGCCGGTGATAAATCGTGTCCATTAAGCTTGGATCCTGTGCACCTTAAAGTAAAACACATAGCAAAAAAGAAGGAGATCATTAGGAAAATGAGGAGAGATCTGAACTGTGTTTGTGAGAGTCGGAGATAAATGATAGCATCTCACTCTGGTCCATTATGGATTCTATTTATACAGCCGTCCTCAGAGGAACAACACTGGTCCACAGCCTTGTGTAGAATTAGGTTACCAGCGTGTTTGGAGACTCTTCTCAGCAATAAATAAAAATGGATTGAAACAACGCAGTTGCGATGTTCATCATTTTGGTGACATTTTTACTTCTGCCTTTAGTATTTACGTATTACGTTTGCTATACTATCTGGTGGTTTACAAGAGGCTTAATTGTTGAGAATTTTTGGTTGATAGGACAAATAGAAAAAAATTCCACAAAGAAACCATCTGAATCAATGTGTTTTTGAGGGGACACCAGCAGCGGCTCAACCCTAGACGAGACAAGACAATTGAAGTGAAGATTTAGTTGAGTACCTAGGTTCAAAATAATGTTTAAATAAAGAAAAACTGCATTTGAACTTGACAGACAGTGATCACTGTACTGTTCATTTTCGTTATGTAGAAAATATAAGCTTTTGACAGTATAATTATATTGCTAATTTTGATTATCAATCAACTCCTTTTGTGTTCTACTGGAAAAAAGTCATATTTAAATTATGAATTAAATGATGACAGAATTTTTTATTTGAATCAAGTGATACCCATTAGGAAATGTAAATACGTACATATATTACATTTATGTATGGGTATGCCCAAAGTGTGACTCATTTCCGACAAACACTTTTACCTAATCATTGAACTTCATAATCATTGAAAGTCGGCTTGATCAAAATTATTCAAAATATCAACTCGATCTTCCAGTGAGTTCTCTTTGGAGATGCCTATCTTCTCCAATCATTTATTCCACTTAAACCTTGCCCATATATTACAATTAAATTAAAGCTTCCATTCAGATCTGCCTTCATCAACAACCGACAGATAGTCCCTCCCTACTCAAATGTTCATTACAATATACGAAAAAAAATCTGTCCCTTTAAAGGACAGTTCACCCAAAAATGGAAATGAAAACTCACCATTTAATTCCAAATCTATGTGATTTTTTTTCTTCTTGTTTTTCTGTAGACTTCAAAAGAAGATATTATGCAGATGATACTGTCCAGGCTCTAAAACTGACCAAAAAAAACACCATAAAAGAATTATAACAGGTCCATAAGACTCAATATTCCAAGTCTTCTGATGTCATTTGATAGCTTTGTGTGAGGAACAAACTGAAATTGTTGTTATTCACTGAAAATCCTGACATAGTGATTCAGGCTCTGATAGGCCCCTTGTCACAGTCCTGATGCTCTGATGCAGGTTAACCTCGCTCGCTCTGCAAATGAGAATTTGACTGACAGTGCAGCGTAGAGGACTGATGTGGAAAGAGGACGGCTGGTGTTCCCCACTTTGTCCAGGCTGCCGCTCCCCCATCTTCAGGAGGAAGAGGAAGCGAAGGAGCATAAATGATTGCCCCCTGTATTTTTTCATTAGACTTTCCTTTTGTTACTGGATACATAAATCGGCACTGGCACAATGCAATATGTATGGTGCTGCTCCACCTGCGGACGCGAGGTAATGGCTGCCATGTCGCAGGAGTCAGGGATGATAAGTGAACCGCGGTGAATGTTAATGATAGTGATCATTCTGGCCTGCTCCACCTCTCCATCTTCCCTCTCAGGCCCTGTGTGTCACCACCCGTGTGGCAAGGTTCAAGGGAGTAAAACGAAAACAAACGCTCAAGGTAAAGAAAGAAAGGAGCGTAGGAACAAGGGTTGGCATGGATGGATAGGGACAGCTATGGCATGTAAGCAGCAAGAGTGCTTTAAATAAAAATAGTGACCCGTGAGTTTAACTCCGCTTGCTCTGTTTTTTCAACAACTTCCTGTTTAGTGTCTAAAGCAATGAAAAACACAAAACAAATAAATTTGCATACATTTACTCTATGGATTTTTAGGATGAACTCAACAGAATAAAAATCAATAAATGAACGAATGCTTGGAAACTGCTGAGTATAAATCCATTATAAAAATGTGGATGAAAACCTAGCTGCTGCAAAGCATCAAAAAGGTCATGTGACTGGATAATTCGATACTAATAATAATTACAACATTAGTATATTCTGATTAATCACATAAATTAAAGTTAAAGAGAGCGGGGGGAGGGAGCAAGGGAAATGTATAGATAGTGTTAAATATTAATTAATATGTTACAGTGTATAAAATAGAAAATATATTATAGTAAATATAGTATAATGTAAAACAGAATTTTTTTATTGTTTTCAACTTGAATCTGTGACATAATATAACAATGCCAAATATATTATGAAATGTCACATTCAATTTGGAAACAATTTTTGCCTGGTGCACTTGGCAACATGAACACCAAGCATAACTTCACTTCCACAAATAAATAAATAAATTTTTGCTAATGTAAAAGGTCCAGAGGACTTATTGTTAAGATGGATTGTTATTGTGTTTTTTTGGGGTGGGTTTACACGTGTTTTAGTTCAGTTTCCTGTGTTTGAGTTTGTTACCATGGGTTCCCTATCAGTCACGTTTGACTTTAAGTCGAAAAGACTGACGTTATGCAATCTCATTTTTGGAGCCCAATTTGGGAGCCCATTCACCTTCAAGTAGTAACAAAACAAGTCATTGTTTGGATTTGGAAGTCACAAGATTTGTATGGCAAGCCACTTCCCCGGACATAGCTTGCCGGCAAGTCACTCATTCTGATTTTTGCTTCGGAGCTGAGTGGCTCTGCCGATCTACCTTCATTCACAAGAGGAGACGTTCTGTGTTGGAGAAATGCCACATTCAGTGGTGTGTTTCGCCATAAAGAGCAAACGTGCACAGTTAAGTGTTGCGATCACACTGATGGGCGTTTAAACAATTAAAAGAGCAGTTTCCCTAAGATGCATTCAACCCGTGTGTTTCTGGATGCGGTCATTTCCTGGCCCCGTTTGACAGCCATGATTACTACCTCACGTTTCTGGGCCGTAAGCACGCTGAGCTGAGTTTTGTTGATGACTCATGTTTTCACTGTGGGAACATGACCATTGCGATGTTAAGATCGAGACTCCAATGCCTTGAAAAAGGTGGAGTCCTCTCTGCTATTTCCCGTTCTGGTTGCTCTACAAGGACGTATGCACCAGTGATTATGGTGATTTGAGGATTATAGTGCTGAGGACTTTGCCCAGCAGTTCTCATCAGTTCAGAAGCAGACATAGGTGATCAAGCACATCCTGTCCCTTCGCCTGCCCATCACCAAGGACATCCCCCTGCGGCATCTATAACCGGTCTGGTGCGGCCCAAACATAAGGCAACATCCAGACTGCAAAAGCGTCACAGCCCGTCTCAGCCGCCGCTAAACCATCTAAGCAGTCGGCGAAACAAAATTCCTGAGACAGGCGACCAGGCGATCTGCTCTTGTCCAGGAGATGGTGAACGCACCGCTCATTCCCCCAGAGGAGGGCCGGGTGGATAATCTGTTGTTTGTCAAAAAAAGAGTTTATTTCTGTAACGCCACTAGCCCAGCATTAAAAAAAGAGCAGATTCCTCCATCTCTGGTTCACACAAGGTGTGGTTTGACAGTTAGCGATGCTATGCTTCCTCACTCTCATCCCCCTCTTCTCTCACCACAGCGCAGGAGATTGTGATACAAGGACGCAATGCCTCCTCACGCATCTACAGCCACTCCCTTGCGGGAACCATGGAGCCAAGTAAGACTTACATCAGACTCACTGCCTATACTTAGGGACGCTATTCCTCCCGGGTTGGGCCCCAACAATTCACCTCGCTGGCCCTCAGCGTGTGCGTTCATAGTTCCACTGGTGTCACTTGCCCGGTGTCTGGGGGCCCGGCTAGCGCTTCCCAGCCTGTCTCGTTGACTCATTTGGATGATCAGACTCGACTATGCGATTCAGTTTGCCCGGCGTCCCCAGGTTCAGAAAAACATCCTCACATGCGTTAGCCCCTAAGATTGGTTTGCAGCAGACGACCTAAAGGACACATATTTCCATGTCTCTATTTTGCCTCAACATAGACCATTCCTTTGAAATGGTTTCGAGGGTCGGGCATACCAGTACAAGGTCCGAAGGTCGTGAAGGCTGCCTTTGCCCCGCTAAGGGAAGTGGATGTTCGCACTATCACAACTATCTCGACGACTGGCTCATTCTCGCTCACTCTTGAGATTTGTTGTGTGAACACAGGGACCTGGGGCTCATGCACCTCAACCATATGGAAAACAGCAGTTCCACTGAAACTATTTCAGAGGCACCTGGGGCATATGGCATCTGCAGACACAGTCACACCGCTCAGATTGATGCACATGAGACCGCTTCAGCACTGGCTCCACGGCCGAGTCCCGAGATGGGCATGGCGTCGTAGCACACATAGGGTGACCATCACATCGATCTGTCGCCGCACTTTCAGCCTGTGGTCAGACCTTGTGTTTCTACGGGCTGGAGTGCCCTTAGAACAAGTATCCAGACATGTTGTTGTCACAACAGATGGATCCAGAATGGGCTGGGGTCCTGTATGCAATGGGCGAGCAGCCTCAGGCTCCTGGACAGGACCTCGTCTGCCATGGCAGGACATCAACTGCCTTGAGTTTCTAGCAGTACTACTGGCCCTGTGCCAGTTTAGACCATTGTTGCAGGGAAAGCACATACTGGTCCGGACGGACAATGTGGAAATGGTGGCGTACATCAACCATCAGGGTGGTCTACGTTCACGTCACAGGTTGCATCTCACCCATCATCTCCTCTTTTTGACATAACGTCTCAGTTACCTCCTTCAGGGAACAAGGGTTACAACAGTAACCGAGAGGTTTTCATTGATATTTGAGTTGTTGCACCTGATGTTCATTTCGTTGATTAGTTTGCCTTGGTATTTAAACCCTGTGTTTGTTCAGTTCATTATCAGTTCACTTATTATATTATACATTTTACTGGTTGTTCTGTTCAAGGTTTGGAGTTAAAGTTGTATGAGTGTTTTATTTTTGAGTTTGTATTTAATAAAATCATAACTGCCTGTGCATATATCCTACTCATCTCATTTTGCCGCAATCACACACGAGACTTATCTTATGAAATGTAATTTTATATTAAGATCAAGACTAAATCAGTTCCTTTTAAGTACATGCAAAAACAACACATAATTATTTTACTTTGTTCCCACTTGTTGTGTTGTTGTTATATTCTGCACAATGTGTTTTCGAACACAGACAAGCTACAATATGGTTAATTGCATTTCTTTCTTTTTTTTTTTTTTGATTAAGCACACGGGCGGAAGTTGAGAACAGGTGGATACAGACAGATGTTGTAATTTACATTGAGAAACATGCCTGGGGTTCATATCTGGCCATTGTTGTAAATGGCTCTGACAACCTGCACACAAGCTGTGCCTGCCACCAGTTCCAGACACACTAATGAAAGCTGACAATATCTGGACAAATGAAATGGGCTCATCCCTATTATAAAGTATGCATGGATTTTGTGAACATCTTTACGTATGACCTGATTTGGGGTTACTAGCTTTTGGAAGTTCTAAGTTGTAGTGCTAGCCTATTGGTTTTAAAAGAATATAAATGATAGAGGTGATCACATTTGTAAATCAATGTTAAGTCAAATGTTAAAGTTTAAAGTGTTTTTGAGCTGAGAAAAAAAACCTTTTTTGTGTGGCTGTCAATTAAAAATAAAATAACGTACATTTCTGAAACAACACTATTTAAAAAAAAATTCTCATCTTTTGTCCCCCAAATTAACCACTTTTTTTGGTTGGGAAAATAATTGGATCATGACACTGGATTTTAAAGAGGTCAATCACACACTTCCTCTAGTATTTCTAATGTAATTTAACATTTTAGAATCATTTTTTTTTTTTTTTTTTTTTTTTTACTGCAATTTGTTATATAAACAGCCAAACGCGGAAAAACAACTTATCATTTCCTTCTAATTAGTGTTTTTCAGAAATGGTAGAATATGAACATTTAATTAAGCCTTGATACTTTTGTTCATGTTATTTCGCTCTTGTTCCTTAGTTCCTTACAGGCAACGAATGTGAATGTCACTCCCATCTGGAGCTTGTGAGCCTTTTGTAGATGCACATCAAGCAGTCGAAATGTGACAGGACTTATAATGGACTCAGAGCGGCAGAATGCCTCTGAAAGCGGCCCACAACGGTGTCTCCGAATTACCCTGCCTCACCGAAGATGACGATTAGATACGCTGAGGACACTGTAGGTGCTTTCTACCGGTGGCGTTTCCTTATTAGTCAGATGTCACTCAAGCCTGTTTAAGATGCCAGGTAGCTGCTTTTGATTTGCTCTGACACAAAACTGCATTTCAACATCTCTCGAGTCTCCGCACACACACAAATACACAATTACGTACATGCAAACACACGTAAGGACTCATCTTCCACACTGTAACTCCATCCCTCAATTCCACACAGAGCTGGACCAATTATTTTCTGCTGTACCAGCATTTCCAAAGCAGCAAGAGAGGGAGAGAAAAAAACAAACAATACACCTCTCGGCGACACAAACACACAGCACCCATGTCCTCCCACCCTTCTCCATTACTCAGCCTTCTCCTTGTCTAACTTTGCCAAAGTCTTTGGAAGTAGCCAAATGCGGTCATGCCTGCTTAACTTCCTGGACTGATTGTGCCAGAGAAGGAAATAAGACACAGATGTATACAAACACAGGGTGGTGCCAGTTGCGAGACAGTTAACAGCTTCATCTCCACCTTCCCTCCCCCTGCAGCCGGGCACAGGTGGGGTATAATTAGGTTCCTCTCTCCACAGTTCAAAGTCAAGCCTTTACCAGTTGTGACAACCGAAAGGAGGCTACATCCCCACATAGGCTACTCACCGCTATCCTACAATCTCTCCCCGCCAAAAGATCTCTACGAAATGAAAATAGGGTAAGTGGGTCCCAGCTGATGCCAGTGGGCACGTCTAACAGCTAACAGTTTGAGTTGGCATGGGTGAGCGGTGAGGGCCAGATTTTCCCAAACACACCTTACCTTCGCACTCGCAAACGCCCCGCTGAAGACGGAGTCCCAGACCAGAGCTTGAGCTGTCAGTCCAGACGTCCTTCACAAGTTGGGCTTTCATCTGGCATTGAAGAGGAAGAGGACCAGAGGGGGTTTTGGTGTAAAACTGAGATTTATTTTCATCAAGTCACATCATATCAGCCAAATTGGCCAACTCAGTGCTGAGGAGAGACATTACTAGTATGATTCTGATTGTGGGGACTAATGCGAGAAGGAAAACAAGACAACTTCAGACAGACAGCAAAACCACAAAGAGGAAAAGAAACAGCCTTATTGCCAAATTCAACACTGCTCTTGTTTAAAATGTGCTTGGAAACCAACACTACAAACCCCACATGATCTGTGTTACCATGTAACCTACAACCCACTGTTTAGTTACAAAGATTGAAAGCAAGATCCATAAAAACACACAGTTGCGCTAAATTGTGCTTACGAAGTGTATGAACTATAAAAATGCACTAGAGATTTACACTTTCAAAAGAAAATGTGTGAGCTGCTTGCACAATTCTGTCTGTCTGTTGTATCTGATTGTGGGGACTAATGCGAGAAGGAAAACAAGACAACTTCAGACAGACAGCAAAACCACAAAGAGGAAAAGAAACAGCCTTATTGCCAAATTCAACACTGCTCTTGTTTAAAATGGGCTTGGAAACCAACACTACAAACCCCACATGATCTGTGTTACCATGTAACCTACAACCCACTGTTTAGTTACAAAGATTGAAAGCAAGATCCATAAAAACACACAGTTGCGCTAAATTGTGCTTACGAAGTGAATGAACTATAAAAATGCACTAGAGATTTACACTTTCAAAAGAAAATGTGTGAGCTGCTTGCACAATTCTGTCTGTCTGTTGTATCGAGTCTGCCTAGGACTCCAGGGGTTTGCTGTTTGTAATTCCTGATCAAACTAAAATAAATAATATATATAAAGCTATAACTGAACATTTGTGTCAGATACAAGCTACGCTAGCAATCAAATCAGCTTGTGATATGCTAAGCTAGTACATTGAACAGTTAGCTTGCAAAATACAAGGTAATAAAAAACACAATAAAAATGTTTAATTTCTAAATCTATAGCTTTAGTCATATAACAAATAACTTAAAAGACAATAATGGAGGTAATAACTGTTCAAAGGTTTGGGGTCAATAAGATGTTATAATGTTTTTGAAGTCTGTTATGCGCACCAAGGCTGCAATAATACTGTAGGATTAAAAATACAGTGAATTTTCAGCAGCCATTCATTCTTCAGTCTCACATGATCCTTCAGAAATTCTTCCAATATGCTTATTTAATGCTTAAGAAACATTTCTTTTTCTTCTTATTATTAGTAGGCCTATTATTAGTTGAAAATGGCTGTATTGATTAAAGAACTGTGTAATGTGTGGAAGGATTTCTTTTAGGAACTTTTGATTGAACAGAATTTGAAATAGAAATAATTGTATCAGTATAAGTGCCTTTACTGCCAATTTTGCTGAATTTAATGTGGCCTGCTGAATAAAAACTATCTTAAAAATCATGAAGCAATTTTGTAGGATCAGGCACCGAACGAAGTACCCATTAACAGTTCTTTCAGCCAATGGAATCGCTTCGCTGCCATTATATGCTAAGGTGATTTGGATGGTTGCTTGGGAGTTCTGAGTGTTTTCAGCACATTACTACATTCTTGCTTATAAGCCCAAATTTAAAACAGCCTCTCTATGACATTCTGGTTGCTAGATATGTTTTACATCCCTCTTTCCATTTAAGTCAACGGGAGATTTCACAGTTTTATCATCCCAAAAACATGTATGTCTGATCGCTTAGAAAAAAATGATCAATGTGTGCAAAGTGTAAAGATACTGGAGACTTAAAGTGTGTGTGCATGTGCAGAGAAGTGGGGAGTCTAATTAAGGTATATTTGCCTAAAATTTAGTGATTTGAGTATTCATCAGCTCTTCAGGCACGCTGGTATAAAACACATTAACCGTCTTTTGATCACACTTTACCTGACACTGTTCATCTGCAGTTATCTGCTCTTCTCACAATGCCGCCTTTGTCACCGCGTGGAGTCTCCTGTGAAAACAGAGGGTAGATTATGGAAAGCAGGGGAGAGTAAAACTTCTTTGCCAGCCAGAAAATTGAGATTGAGTCTGAATTACAAAATTGCAGCTCTGGGCCCAGAAATATATTTATGCTCGATAGACCCATGACTCGGTATTGATCCGACATTGTCTGCTGACACATTAGTACCCATGAGAAAAAAAAAATAGTTTCATTATGTCACTGAGAGGAAACCAATCTATTAATAGACAAGGTGTCATTTATGTTATTGGTGGTAATTAGTTTTGACCACAAGTTAAAGGCATTTTAATGCATCATAGCGTTTCAATGCCATGTGCGTTTCTTTGGCTCTCAAAACCAACATTGTTCACCTCTCAAAAGATTCTGTTCCAAAAAATCCCCCCACAATCCACACTGTTAACTCCCTTTCTAAATTCAAAAAGTAATTTGAACTTCAAAGCTTTCTAGTATCCTCACATCACATTTAGGCCAATCACATAAAGCTTTGAACTCTGAAAGAAGTTTCTGTGAAGACCTGGTTCAGAAATAAAAACGAATTTAGCACACACTCAGTGTCATTCCTTCAGATGGAAGGCAAAGATCGACAGGCAAACCACTGGCCAGTAATATTCCTTTTTAATGATCAGGTTTCCAACTGTACCACCGATGAGGATCAAAGGAAATTGAAATATGTCTTATGGTTCTCCGTGATTAGAGCAGAAAACCCGATATCATGCAAGGTTGGGGATGGTCCTGCTGACAACGGGCTCGCTCAAGGCCGGTTTAAAACACAAGCGCACCAACACAATTAGGATTTCCTTCAAAACCGTGATCTGAAACGCAGCGGTGTTGTTGATAACCAAAGAACAGGGGAGCAAAAATGGGGTAAGCAGCATTAAGTAACATTCAAAAGTTTATAATACTTTTAATCAGCAAGGATGCATTAATTTGATTAAAAGTGACAGTAAAGACAATATATAACAACAGATTTCGATTTCAAATATATGCTGTTCCTTTGAACTTTTGATTCATCAAAGAATCCTGAAAAAAATGTATCATGGTTTGAACAAAAATATTAAACAGCACAACTGTTTCCAACATTGATAATAGTAAAAAAAAATATTGAACACCAAATTAGCATATTAGAATGATTTCTGAAGGATCATGTGGCACTGAAGATGAAGACATGATTCTGAAAATTCAAATTTGTCATCACATACATTTTAAAATATATGAACATAGAACATTGTATTCTAAATTATAATAATATTTCAAAATATTACTGTTTTTACTGTATTCTTAATCAAATAAATGCAGCCTTGGTGAGCATAATTTTTTTTAACCAACCCCAAACTTTTGAACTGTATGCGTACATTGAAGGAGGTATGGGGGGTAGAAAGTAATCCAAACTTCAACTCAAGCATGATTGTACTAGGCAAAAAAAAAAAAAAAAACTTGAATGATATCATACGATTTAACCATGTCATTCAAATTATCATGTCATGAGTGTGTGCTGGTGGAGGCAGATTCCTGGCAGCATGCTTGACTCTCATACACTGCAGCTGCACTGCAAAACTTCACATGACCTCAGCCAAAGAAAACAGCACATGCATCTCTAAATCTCACCCCCCGAATTAACAAATAATTAGTATGAACTGTTTCAGGATGTGCTCAATGTATCACCTTCCTCTGGCATTTTTTTTTATTCGCCATCAGCTTTAGAGTTACACTTTTTGGCAGGTAATGCAATTTACTCTTCAAACTTTCTAGTGAACAGAGACGTTTTTATATGCAGATCAGTAACATAAAGATAACTACAATGACAATTTAAAAAAATGTCATGTTCCCTGATCATGTTGATGTGTTGAAAGTGTATGTCAACATAAGCAAAAGATTGTGTGGTTTTGCCTGGTTTTGTAACAAACTGCATCTTTTTCACACTGTTGAAGGTGTGGCTTCACACTTCGCAAGTGTCAAATGTACAAAACATTAACAAGTAGCCAGATTTTCCAACTCACAGTCAGAACATTTCAACCTCCGACGTCTAGATTCCTTTCTCATCAATGCGTGCCACAGTTCAACACTTACACCACTTTGAGCTAAAAATGGAAGAATTAAATAACATAAGTAGAATAATTATTTACTTGACAGTTTAATAGCGAGAACACAGAAGTTTCTCGGGTGGGCCCTGAGTATGATCTCACAAAGAACTGCTGTTTCCATTCCAGCTCTAAAAGCTGGAGCATTAGATGCTTGGCACTACCACTGAGACACATCACGTAGATTTCAATGTTTGAACAAATTTAAGTTTTAGATGGTGCTGTATAGTTAACTAAAACTATAAAAAAATTCAGTAATGGAAATAAAGCTAAAATAAAATAGGTATAAATATCAGATAGAATACTTAATTTCTTTTTTTAAGTTTAACTGAAATAAAATATGTTTAAGTTAGTAGGCTTACTAGAATTACTAAAACTGAAATATAAATGAAAGCTCTCTCTCTCTATATATATATATGTATAGGCTATATATATATATATATATATATATATATATATATATATATATATATATATATATATATATATATATATATGAATAATAAACACTGGTTTTAGGATTGTTGTGGTGGGAGAATTAATCAAAACAGGTTTAGAGACTTTCACTAACTAACTAACTAATACATAAAACAGAAACTAACTGAACATAATAACAAAATAGAAGTCCATAATCGTGAAATAGCCTATAGCCTATATACACACACACGACACAGGCTAGGCTATACACTGCATGAAAAGACTAATTTCCGGGTTAAATCGGACATTGGAAATTTCAGCGAAATAACCACCCTGTGCGAACATTCCCCAATCGTGGGGAATCCCGTACAGTCCATAACAATTTTCGGATACTGGATATCTTTGATTAGACACACACTGTACAGCTATCATGTCTATTTTCTTTCTTTTTTTAAAATGTTTATTAGTCATCTTTTAAATATGCAGGTTAAATGAATCCTGTTTTGAATTATTCAAACTTACTTAAATACTCAAAAAGCCACTCAATGGAAGCCACCAACTGGTGATGTATCCAAACAACTGTTCTTACAGAAGTGTCACCGACTGAATTATAGTGAATTAATCTAAATGAGTCTTTTGATGAACAGAATCGATTTGAGTGAATTTGGGATTAATCAAAAATCCACAGATTAGGCTACTCGCTGTTATGGCGAGAAGGCTTTCTCGGGGTTTGCAATCGAGGAAATTAACACCGTTTCTGGCCTCGCATTTGCAGCTGAATCACACGAGACTCAATTCCTGTCTGAATCGAATCTTTTTGGAATCGACTATTGTCTCGACTCTCGAGGCTGTTCTTTCCCCCACGGCACTGACTGCAGCTCTTGCTCGCGCAGCAGAGACTATTTTCTGACTCAGGCTGAGAAAACGTAAATGGTAAAGTGTGAATTCATAAAACTATTTTAATTTAACATGTTTGCTAGAACATAACATCAACATTTGTTTTTCAAAGTGTAGTTTGCACCTGACCTTGTTGCGAGCCGTTTATTCCCTCTCCTGCTCCATTCAAATCTTGCGCGCGCTGACAGCGACAGCGTCAGGTATTTTCTGAGAGATTTACATAAGAAGGTAAAAAATCAAACAAACATCATTCGAAGGTAAGTGCAAATTCATACAAACTTTTTAAATAGAGTATTAACCAAAACATAAGATTAAGTGTTATATAAATTGAGTGCATTTATGTTGTAAAATTAGCTAAGTTAATTTGGTAAACAACTGCTAACTGGTACTTTAGCAACTGCTACATACATTTCTAAGAAGTTAGATATTAGTAAAATATTCACATTTATTAATTAATGTTAGGCTAGCCTAGCTAGTGTGCTTTAGTGTGCAAATCAGCAGACACTACGCTAACATTTTTCTTTAGGAGCAAATTTGTGAAAGTTTTGTCACAATTTTAAAAGAAAATTAAAAAAATAACAACTCCTTACCTCATGGGTAAATTTGACCCCCTTAAGAATGAATGGAATGCGAGGAATGCTTCAGTACACATAGAAAAACCAAAAAATGCTCAAAATTCAAACAAAAAATGCTAAAACTTTACCAAACAAATATTTTATAATGTTATGTGTATCTGAATCAAGGGGGTAATCCATCAGCCGGAAACTGAAGCTTCCCCGGGGGCGGCATTGATTAGCAGACCATCACCTGCTGTTAGCATTCCATTGACTCCCATTCATTTTGGCGTCACTTTGACAGCGAATAACTTTACATCTGAGGCGTTTAAAGACTCCATTTGTCCATTATTTATTTCTAAAGAAACACGAAAATGTAAAAAAGGCTCCATTACCTTGTATCTTACGTGATGGCCCCAGTTTTTGTAAAAATAGGCTAACGATTGCGTCATAACCACGCGACTCTCTGTCGCACAGTAGAGAGATTACCGTATAGACAGGAGGAGAAGCTTGCGGGCAATCGGAGGGACGTGGAGGCAAAATGACAAAATTATTAATCAGAATACTTAGCAAAAGTTGCTCCTGCTTCTAGCTCATGGACAGCTCCTACTCACATTCTCCGTCTCTGCAAGTTTCGGAAGGGAATGATTCAGATTTCTCTTGGCACAGCTACTAGAAGCCAGACGGGTTGCTCACGTCACATCTACGTCGTCAAGCTCAGTTTGAGTCTGCGTAGTACGCTCAGCCATCAGGAAGCGAGTGCTTCTAATCACTTTTCTCCGTTGAAGCCTAGGGGGTCGCTGTGTCCATTTCTTTTACTGTCTATTATCTGAATGCATACTGAATTAACTGACTTTAGGACCCAGCGGAACAGCTCATTTGCTCCAAATAGAGCTATGCCATCTAGTGGCAAGAGTCATGAAATAGCATGTTATATATATTTTTTTTGTTATATAGGGACGTCCCGCGTGACGTCACGCCATTTGGAGCAGCCATCTTGACGGAATAGAAAATGCTAAACCGCTGGTGATAATACAGCTCGTCGCGAAATATTCATCTCTATCATGCCCGAGCGATGCTGTGATACCGATAGCCTGCTAAGCTTTTGTATGCTTTTAATGAAGCTCCGGTGTAACGTGATGAGAAGTGAATAAGGTAGCTGTAAATGTCACCGAACTCAGTGTCAGGAAGTTTTTCTACACATTAAATGCCTGTAAAAAGAACTTGTGGTGCTTCATATGGATCTATGATTCCTAATTCCTTTATCTTCCTCTTGTATATTTCTTTTTGTGATGACATGACGTGAAGAGTTAGCTGACGGTGTGCTATATAATAGATAGTGGCAGTGTTCATCTAAACCAGTGACCGCGACGCTGAAG
Organism: Abramis brama; assembly: GCF_963993115.1. Lineage (NCBI taxonomy): Eukaryota > Metazoa > Chordata > Actinopteri > Cypriniformes > Leuciscidae > Abramis > Abramis brama. Next base: position 18,229,891 of record NC_139978.1, read on the forward strand.
TGTGTGAGAACAAATGAATAACATCAGTGCTAACCACAAACATTTATTTATTTGGATTAAATATTAAATTGATCATTCTGTGTCATTTTTCAGTGTCAATCTTTTCACTGTTTACATGTTTATGCCCAAAATGCTATACTATTCAAAGTAGTTGACTGTAATTCTCCTCTACCCTGTGTGTACATTATAAGCCTAGCTTATTTAACATCGTTACAGGCACCTCGCGAGCATTGATTCATTCAACTATTTTAAAAGACTGGAATAAACACCAGCACACACAAGCAATCTTTTTTATAGTCAATTTAATTAAAAAATTTAAACCCAACAGGTATGAAATGTCAGAAAGAGAAAAAAAAAACTGTTAATGGGAAGACGAGCTGCAGCTTAGTGGATAAATATATTTAGCCTATTTTTATTCAGATTGCACAGTTGGAAAGAAAATATATTTATAAGGAACATTTCAGCAGGCTCAAGATAATTAATACAGTGACCATTATTCATTATTTTAATCAATTCGCTGCCATAAAACGTGATAATCCGCATTCTCATGTATGTAGGTTCGCTGAAGTATTCCGTCAAAATGGCTGACATGCGGCTAGGGGTCACGTGACTGGGAGATCCCTATAGAGGTCGGCAGGAAGCCAATGGTATTTTGAACTGAATTAAAAGGGTTATGCATGCAATTGTGAGTTATTTTGAATTTAATTTGAAAGAATGTGAGGAATGTGCTTAAATTACTCTTTATTTATTATTTATTGATCAAATCTAGTAATTTGAAGGTAAATAAAATAAAAACTAACAAAAAACCTCCCCCAAAAAATTGCATAATTAATTTTTTTTTTTTTTTTTTATCAAAATGAAATAAAATAAGCTTTCTGGACAAAAAAAAATTAAGTATAATTTTGGGGTTTCGGGTCATTTGGACCCGTGAGGGAAAGATGTGTTACAAAGTGCGAGGGAAGGATGAAGGTTAAATTAATTTACCATTGTAAGAGCAATTTTAAAAAAAATCTTTTTTAATCTTATTAAATATATGCTGCATCATCTTAAATTAAAATTTGTTTTTAAATGTTAATTTAAACAATGATTTCAGTTAGAACAATAAGACACAATCAGATTGTTACCAATCAAATTAAATCAGCATAAAAAAATCCATCTTTGCACTGCAGAAGTGGCAGAGAAGCTCCATTTGAAATGGTATTTAGACACATTTACATAGACTGTTTAATGCAGCTCATGGGTAAATAATGTTGTGTGAATGTTTTAAATATATATATTTTTGAATTTAGAAATATGTAAAAAATAAACTTTAAAAGTTTGATATTTTAAATAGAAACAGTCTATGTAAAGTGTAAATATGAAAATAAATTTTATCTTGAAAATAAAACCGGCAAGTCTTAATGTGTGAGTCATTCATTCAATCGTTCAAAACGCAGATTCAATCAAGAGCAACAGTTCTGTTAAGGCTTTGTTTAAAACTATTTTCACAAAATAGAGCAAAAACTGACAGTACTGTGGCTAAAATGTCACTTAATATCAACTTGTTTATTGGACTTTTGTACAAGATCAGTATCACATTTGCAATCATGCCAATACTCTGAGAAACAGGAGTCTACTCGTGTGATATTGCTTAACTATACATTAGGCTTGCTGCAATAGTCTGTGTTACCGGTGTTGAGCCGGTGTTCACTTGCCCACCGCGGCAACTGCCCACACCATCGTTTTGATTTTTTATAGTAACAACCCTCTATGCACACCTTGGCAATAGAATCGCCACTGGCTAGTACATTTTTTTGGTTACTCACCAGACTGTTATACTATTTTATATATATATATATATATATATATATATATATATATATATATATATATATATATAATTCTACCAAATCAGCTTATCTTTGTAAAATGGCACAGCTTTTTAAATTTCTAAATGTACACTCTTAAAATCAGTCAGTCAAGCATTATATTATGATATTATAATAATCAAACATTATTTTAGTACTTTAGTAATTAAAACCAGAACTTGTTAATCATGCATGAATGCATATTTGTCATTTTAACTGCATTTAGGACTGGTGGTGGTGCTTAAGATATTGTTGGTCATTCAGTGTTTCTGTAAAAAAAAAAAAAAAAAAAAATAGAAATTGATAATAGTAATTATTATTAAAAGATAATAATCCTACTAATAATTCTACTAATAATGACAATATACAACACATGAGCTGCTGGGTTCATGAATGTTAATCACGTTGTCAGCGTTCGCTTGAACTGATTTGCTGAAATTAAAACAGGGATGAGTGCCAGCCAGTGAGATTGCCATTGCGCATTAATTCCGCCCACTACCGGAGCAACCGGCATATCTTCTACTTGTTCTTAAAAGCTGAATAGTTCCAGATGAACTCCGTTATTTTGACAGGAAAATACAAACAAGAATATCGTTTACATGTAGCACATCGATTTTGCGTGGTATGTAAGACTCTCTCTCTCTCTCTCTCTCTCTTTGCGTGTGTGAGACATGGCTGGACTGGCCATTGGGCATACCGGGCATTTTCCCGGTGGGCCGACGTGCTTTTTGGGCCGATACATCTCATACTCGTACATAATTTTTATTATGATTTTTATTTGTTTAATTTTTTTAACGGCCCATAAAATTTGTACATCGGCGGCCCATTCGTTTTGTTTTGTTTTGCTTAATTGGTGGCGCTGGGTTTGTGCCGGTGTAATGCATTGGTCAAAAAAAGTCAGTGTTAGTTTTTTTTTTCTGACAGACCAGCCCATGAAACAGGTAGATCAGCGGCACATTGGTTCTTTTCTTGATTGACACTGAGCTGGCCCAATCACAACTTCAAACGAGTGAGCGAGCGTGCAGCAGTGTCAGTGTGTATCTGTCAAAATAGTCAGCGAGATGGAGAAGAAACGCAAGGAATGTGCAGAGAAATAGCGTGAAAAAATAGAACCAGGCCCTTAAAGCAGACGCTTTATGTGTCAAAATATATGTTTTCTGACCTTCATCAGCTCCTTCATCAGCTCCAGCGGCAGATGATGATAGTGAGGAGGATCAGGAGAGAGACGATAAAGTGTAGAGCCTGCGGTAAGCAGAACTACTTTCAAAACACTTAGGCTATGTCATGAGTGTAGGAACCCATAACCCAGTTACAGATTATTTCCACATCTGCATAGTTGACGATTACGCAATTCACTAGAAATTTAATGAGAGGCGTTTGTAAACCATGTTTTCCGCCAAAATAAAAACTTGATGCAGTTTGCGTCAAAATAAAAGATCACATGCTTATCTCTTTCAAATATAGAAATTGGTACAAAACTAATTATGAAAGTTTCCTTTATTTTTTAGTGCATTTGTTTTACAAAATATGGCTATTACTGTCATTGGATTAATATTATAACTATTATTATGTAGTAGGTGTAATGTAAATAGACACTGTAACTAAAAGAGGTTTACATTTTTCTTTGTTTAATTTGCACACTGAATATGGGTTGGAGCTCTCAAAGTGCACCAGATTGATGAATTTAACATTAAAATGCACAACATTTTCTCACGGGGGGGCATGCCCCAGAACCCCCCTAGAAGGACCAAGGTCCACCCACCACAGTTTTACCAAAAATCCTGTAAGAAACACGGGTATTGCTATGCCAATGCAGATTATAGCTTATTTTAGGATTCACCACTGTGGAGTATAGTTCAACTGTATTAATAAATGTCAATTTTTTACTTATTTCATCTGTTAACTCTCACTCGTTCCTATACTCACTCATTACATGGCATTAGTGGTTTTAATGAATAGGAGTTGGAATGCATATAATTAAGGGGCGTGCAAAGATGGGTGGTGTTTATGATCATATAGTGGGCCGGTCTGGGCCAAAATGCCCGGGCCTATTTTTTGTCCCAGTCCAGCCCTGGTGTGAGATAAACGTGACGGCGAGTCGTGCGCCTTCACACTAGAGTTTACGGTACGTCAATGTACGCTGAGCTGAATTTGAAATACTAGAACAGATCGCTCGACGGAGAGTGAAACTCTCAAGCGCTCAGTCAGTGTTCAGCGAATGAAAATATATCTATGCTAAACTTATACTTGGCATCTAACACACACCCTGGTGAGTAAAATCTAAGAGTTTATTAGCCAATGGCTAATGATAGACATTATTTAGTCGCCCAGAGTGAAATTTACTTGCATATGCGAGTGATTTACTCACGTTGTAGAGGGTTGAGTAATAAAAATAATTTAGTTCAGCTAGAGAACAGACACTACAGTTAAAGGACAAGTGGTCAGGGGTGTTCACTGATATGCTCACACAAAAATCGCTGCAAAAGATGCTTTCCAACAGGTTTTATCGTAGTTTTTGTCAAACACACACACACAAAAAAAACTTGGACAAAAACTACGATAAAACCTGTTGGAAAGCATCTTTTGCAGCGATTTTTGTGTGAGCATATCAGTGAACACCCCTGACCACTCGGTGAGTTTCACGTCTTTGTAAACGAAAGTTTAATGCGTTTTATGAAGGATTGTTCCAGTGCCCATAGGCTGCCATTCTGTAGGTGGGGGGGAGAAGCGAAAGAAACCTAAAATTCTCCGGACAGCAGCATGTGTCCAAATTTAAATCTTAACCGTTCTATTTCATCAGAAACGATCTGTAAACAGGGCTTTAAGTGTAAAATACCGAACTTGTCCTTTAAAAACGAAACGCTTTCAGCAGCAGGAGTCAGATTTCACTTCACTTCGCCTCACTCCTGACTGACAAGATGATGGCGGAAGATTTGGTTTCAAAGCGAAATGTAAAAGCGCCTACTTAAGCGAGTTTGTCATTGTACTGTTTTGTTGTTTTTCATTAAGACTAATAATGAACCCACCATTCAAGCAATTGCTGCCTCCGAATTGCCATTAATAAAATGCGCACGGCCGCACAGGCATTCATATCACAGTGCGTGTGTTTTTTAAACATTTTTTGGTGGCATTTTTGCCCCAAGCCCCTGTTATTTTCCAACCTTGCTTATGATAATCCAAATGTAGTTTTTACAGTTAATTTGGCTGCAAAGAGTCATCAGCAGCGTGAGATGGTCTGGTAATTGCGTATTGCTGCATCACACCTGTTTCACCTTGTGAACAATCTTTGAAGTGTAGTTCGTCACGTTTTTTTGCACTTGCTCAGCTGACTGAAGCAAAGTCTTTGACTGAAGGCATGAAAAGCAGCCAATTGCATTACGAAACGTAACTGTTGCTCAGTGTAGATGCATTTTGGGAGTTGTACTTTTTGTTCCGATTGTATTATACTCAAGAAGTAAACATGATGCATTAAGAGCCAAGGTGTGGCAACGTTTTTGAAAACAATGATCAGGGTAAATTGTACTTATTTTGTCTTCTGGGAGACATGCAGGTATCTTCTGTATCTTCTGAAGGGCAGTATTAATTGAAAAAATATGTTATGCCCCAACTCTACTTAGAGTTGTAGAATATGTGTCTAATTGAGATGGAGCGCTATAATCACTGTCCTGTCTTTGAAGTGTCCTTTGCAAGTATATTCATTATTGTTTTTGGTTTTAATTAGTGTACAGTCTTTTGGTTTCATTTTTATTCACTTTGTTTATTTTGCAAAATATTTAAAACCTTTTTCTCAATGTAAATGTTAATTTGAATGTTGCAGTCCTGCTGCGTTTGTTGAAAATATTTGCAGTCCTGTTTAATGTTGCATTCCACTGAAAAATAAAATATAGTTTTGTTGATGCCTTGCTGTGTTTGTGGCTTTGTTGACAACTACTTTTGATTAGGCTAATATGAAACATTTTTATGTTGAAGGCCAGTAGCATTTAAAATATGTTCAGGGTAATTTATGGAGGTTTATTTAGACACGAGTGGCCGTTTACAGAGATTTAACTGCTTGTACTCTGGAATTTGGGGAGATTTTACATCTCGTGCACAAGAAGGTACGGGGATTTACCGGTGAGTGAGAGAACATTTCCGTCCGTGTCCGGAGGTTTATCGCGTTGATGAACGGACTGAGAAATGGCCGCACACAAAGTGATCCGTTTCTGGCCGTGTCAAGAAACCAGACACACCAGAGCACATACACGGAAACTGTCAGAATCATGCTGTTTACGTGCCTTTTCACGCAGTGGTATATACTGTGTGTGTATATATACATATATATATATATATATATATATATATATATATACATATACACAGAGACACACACACATACGTGTATGTTAGATGCGATTAATCATGATTAATTTGACAGCAATAATATACATAATCTGAGTTCGATCAGATTCATCAAACAACATTTCAGCCTCTAAACTCTCGGTGATAAAGCTTTGATATGCATTTTGTTAATCTATGCTGATGTTTGACTTCAAAGGTAACCTAGAAACTTTTTAAAAGCATTTTTGTAAAGGCCACTTTGCTTTGCAAATTATCCTGAGTGTACTTTAACAAGGGCCCATTTTGTATATTTTTTCATCAGCAGAAAAGAGTCTGTCCACGCCTGTCAAATCTCTCTTCCTTTTAACACTGCACGCATACCCTCTCCAGCCTCTCAACCTCTCTCCTAATTGCATTGCTTTTAGCACAGTAAATCTCTCTGTGTCACTGGCTGCACTCTCCGCACATAACGTATTGCCTCCGCGCCGGCACGCCTGGCACTTTCAAAAACTTGCTGCCTTCAAAAATCTCAACTGTAATGACATGATTAATGCTCTTATTAATTAATCGCTAAATGTATGCTAATTGTTTAATTGGTCGCTTGATCTATTTAAGATCATTTATAAATTAAATGAGTTGATTTACCCTGTGTATTGATTGGATCTGACAATGAATTATTTGGCCAGCTACCTGATTTGCAATTTCTCCAATTAATTCACAAAACGGATGTGTGAGGCTACAGAGGCTCAGGGTGAGGTAAGCACCATCCAGGTGATCTATACAGGGCCTGACAAAAACTCTGCTTATTTATGAAACCGAGCAGGTGAGAATAATCCATTAATATTAATGCAGAACTGTAAATTTTCATAAGAGCTGGCTTACGGAGAGCTAATCTTCCAGCATTTGTCATTGTAAATCTAAATGTGCTTCAAAAAATCGGGTTAAAAAAAAGGGAGCTTACCTTTGAAAATCCTCAAGGGGGATAAGAACTGATTTTCACAAAGCTTTGGAATGGTTTAAAATCAGACAAAACACACACACACTGAACGCTCTGCGTCTCAAAGTTTTGCCTCAGCAGGAACAAATGTTTCAATTTTCATTGTGATCTCATTTATATTTGTAGGTATAAAGTATAGTAACACAAAACAGAACTTATATTAAATTAGGTCAATGTTAATATAAATGCATTAAAAAACATGATGCGTTAAACAATCTAATTCATTATAAATACAAGATAAATCAACCTATACATATCAAGAATTCCATCATCTTCCATCCAAATGTATACAAATATGTGCACTTTACATATGAATATTAGTGAGATTATGGTACAATTTTGTGTTTATGATGCAAGATGAAAGCGATTTTGTCAGGTTAATATATTTACATTGCACATACTACTTCAGAATAGGGCTGGGTATCGTTCAAAAATTTTCAATACCAATATCTTGACTCCTTGGGCAACAGCGTAAACTAGTGTTTTTCCACCACAGCCAATCATGCTGCATGATTATTGTCTCACTGACGTTGACGAAATGAACCCCTTAGGTGTCCAAATTTGTTACCGAACGACAAGACATGTTTCGATACTCAATAGTATCCAGGCAATTCAGTCGGTGCCTAAAAAGTATCGAACTCGATACCTAGCCCTACTTCAGAATGACCAAGTAAAAAAGAAAATTCTCAAAAATGAGAAAAATGACAAAGTGCCCTGAAACACCTTTAAAAGCTCAGAGCTGTTTGTGCATTAAGACCTATTTCAATATTGGTTTACAAGCCTTTGAGACGATAAATTCAACAGGATTTTGCTGTTGCAGTTTCTCTGCCACCGATTTATGGTGGAGTTTAAAGACATTGTTTGGTGAAGCGTAGGGAACTACTGGGGCCCTCGCTATAAACCTACTTAGAAACGAGCAAATAGAGGAACAGAGATATAGAAAGCCATATAAGTTCTCCTAAATACAAGACAAAATCAGACCAGCTCAGGTCTATTATACTCGCCTGTACTAGTGCAATGAAAGCTGCTCTGGTGGTCTTGTTGCCTTCAGGCCAGACATTCAATGAAATGAATCGCTGCTCCTCACTGTAGGCTAAACACCAAACAGCTCTTCCATAGAGATTGAATGATTTAATGCAATTAACAAAAGGACAACTAACAACTTTGTTTTTAGCAAAGTAAGAGTCATTTAAGCACAAAAACATGTTTCCATTTGGGATTTATTTTGTTGTGACACGTCTTTGCTGTGGCCATTCATGTATTTCTTTAACATCACACATTACTTCACAAGCTAAGATAGCTGTTGTCATCTTTCAGTGGGAGTAGTAGCATACTTGACAAGCATTGTAATATCATTTTAGAAGAGCACCAGTGAGGGAATAAATAGAAGAAAAAAAAGAAAAAAACGTCAGTGGAGAAGCTCAAATTCATGTGAAATATAAGGAAACAATAGTGCAAATTTGCTTCACAATAAGTGCAAGTACAACACAAAGGGATTATCCCTGTTACACTTTTTTATACTAGACTTTTAGGGAATATTCTTCAATAAAGCATGGACAGTTAAATGTTATTAACTGTTGATTATTTGAACAATGACAAGAAAATGAACAGAATGAAACAACAGGATGGAAATAAAAAGCTATAGTTGGCAAATGCTCAGTGAGGGATTGAGAGTTTGCTTACGTGACAGTTATTTATTTGCCGTCTTTTGAAATATATAATACTTATTTCAGTATGGAATAGGAAGTAATGTTTTAGAGTGAGACGACTCATTAAATCTATTGCTAACACTTAAATATGTTTGCCTTTGCCGTGTTGTTTACAAACCAACAATTATGTCACTTCCTGAATGATGATGTCATCAATGATTTGCTTTTGTTATTTAAAGGGATATTACGAAAGAATACATGGGTGAAAGGTACGAAAGGCCTTTACATACATTACTAATTTATTTACAAGAAAACACGTTTTGCATGAAACATTTCAAATAGAACAGGTAAAAATAAAAATTAAAAAAACACCTGCATTCCTAATATACACACTCTCAGTATCTACCTGCCACATGTAACACATTTCGATCAGATACATTCTAGAGTAATTCAAGTAATAACCAAAGTCTGAATTCTGGATCTTTTTATGAGCTCCGTTGCTATTATGGATTTATCACAATCTTTGAGGCCAACTGGATAACAGCAGCCATTTTTGATTTAGGCTAATGTTTAGCTCATTGATATTGTGATTCGTGAAAAATGTACAGTATCTCTCAATCTCTTTCTCTCTCATTCTCATTCCAGAGAAGAACCTCAGGGGATCGTGCACCCCATTTCACTTTTGTAGACTTATTACCTTGCATGCCTACAGACCTGTATGTGATCAGAGCCGAAGTTTCTTGACTGCCTAAACTTGCACATAAATGCTTCTCCAAGGTGTAATTCTGTGACTCTGAAATGGCATGTTGCCTCTAGTTGGTAAAGTAATTTCAGTATCACTAAGATTAGGCTATGTTGTAGTGACAGTTTGAATAATAGAAAGATATACCGAATGCCATTTACCAGACGAAACAAAGCAGTTAACTACTCCAGCAATCAATGGTTCACACTGGCCCCAAAGTTTAGTGAGGAACTCACAGCAGTTTTGAAATGGTACTAGTGATGCAGTGGTGTCTGAAAAGCTGAGTATATGAATTTATCAATATGGCAAAGCTTTTTATAGCTTATATGTTAAACTTTTAAGTCATACTTCATTGCATGAAATGTGTAGAAATCATAAAAAATTATTTTCGAGTTATTTTGCTTGTATATTGCACTTTACTAAAAACCATAGTTTAGATTATATGACATAGATAGTTATTTAAAAAACAATATCCATATAATTTAAGTTATCAATTCAAAAGTGTGGCACCAGGTAAGATTTTTTGAAAAGAAATTATTACATTTATTTTGATTTCTATATCAAATTTAAAAAATAAATCGGAAAAAAATATGTAACATTGTTTCCACAAAAATATTAGGCAGCACTATTGTTTTCAACACTGATAAGAAATAATTCTTACGTACCAAATCATTAGAATAATTTCTGAAGGATCATGTGACACCGAACTGAGTAATGGCCGCTGAAGTTTTTCCCATTACAGGAATAAGTTACATTTTAAAATATATTCAAATAGAAAACAGTTTTTTATAATTGTAATGTAATTTGAATGTAAATTTTTTTTTATTTATTTTTTTTTTATATAGCCCTAATATGAATAATAGATATAACCTTCACTACAGTATATTTAGGTCATGCTGACAGCTAAAGCTATTGTAATTTGAAATTGGCCTTGGTGATGAAGTTTTAGATGGGTGTGTGGCAAAATCCTAGTTGGTCGCCGTACGCCGTATGGTTGCTCTCAGCTACACGGCGGTGCTGTCTAGCGGTGGTGCTTTCCGAGAGCATCAAAAGAGTCACTGAGAGGGTGGCTGGACGAAATGCTCTCTTACTGGTGGGTGAAGACTATGAGATGGTCTGCACTACTTCCTGTGGCCTTTAAGAGAGCAGGAAGGAAAGGAGGGAGGTGATGAATGGCGATGGGTAGTGCCAGCAGCGAGGACTGCAGGAGAAGCTCATTCAGGCCTGCCTGCCTGTCTGATTTATAGCGCAGGGAGGGCACTGTGTACACCTCACCATTTGCCATTTTGCCCTCTTGCTGTTCTCCTTCACTCCGTCGTCAATGCAGAAAAGGTTAGAGGGCATCGTACTGACACAGGCGTTGCGCACATCTGGCTAAGTGTGGGAGTTCTTTACTTTGATGGGGAAAGCACCAGAGATGTGGCTTAATAAATACACTCAGTGCCAGAACAACACCTGTCGTAGTTTTGATTCGCCGCTCAGCCATCCTTTTTTGTTTTTTAACTATCAAACGCAGTGGATGAGTGACAGAAAGATGGACAGATGGTGAGATATTGTTATAAACAAGAGTTGAAAGGCAGCTGATGTTTGAAGGGCCTTTTCACAATAATCACAGTAAGGGCGAACACAGTAAGTCGCAAACATTGGCGCAACAGACCCGGCGTCTACCTGAGTCGTATGATTACTCCACCCCTGAGTCATGCCCTTCTCTGGCTAATTACCACCTGTCACCTCAGCTGCGTTTCTCAAACACTCCTCTTCTTTGATGAGGTTCAAAATATCATCTTTCCGATGAAGAAAAAGCAACGTGTGCACGTGTGTGACTGGTGGGGTAATTATCATGTTTGCGCTGTCAGTGGAGCTGATTAGCCTGACTCATAAAAACATGACCCTCCGGCCCAGCAAAAACAAGGCCACCCATATTTATAACAGGCAAAGGGAGAAAACACCTGAGCGGACTATTAGTCTGTCACAACACACTTTTGCCATCCAACACACACACACACACACTTACTTAAACACTTCCACATGGAGCTCAAGTCAGCATTTTATGAGCTCTCGTTAAACGCACCTCGACAACTCAGCAGGCGAGCTTGTTGTCACTCAGTTTGGGTTTGTTTAAATTTGGGGGGGAAAAAAGCAAATTATACTTTTTTTCTTTTTTTTTTGCTTGGTTTTATCTGTTATGTTATTCCTAATCAAATTAATATATTCCTTTTTATCTATCTATCTATCTATCTATCTATCTATCTATCTATCTATCTATCTATCTATCTATCGTTCTATCGTTCTATCGTTCTATCGTTCTATCTATCGTTCTATCTATCGTTCTATCGTTCTATCTATCTATCGTTTGTTCCATCATTCTATTCATCAATCTACCTATATCTTCTTTGGAGTTAACATAATTGTATATAATTGTATCTTTAATAATAATAATAATAATAATAATAATAATAAAACTTGTCATGAAATTAAAATATAAAAATATATTTTATGATCGCAGTTTATATAGTATCTTTAAAAATTGTGAGCAATTATTTTTTCACTCTAAGTTTTAATGCTATTTAGATCTTGGGAACCATTCTCTAAATGTTCCCTTTTATATACATACTACTCGACTCCACACTTTGATTTTTCATGCAGAAACTGTCATTTTAAGAAGTGAATCAAATAACATCAAACTGAATGAAGAGAGAGGGAGGGGGAGAGAGAGAGAAGGAGAGAGAGAGGGGAAAAGAAGAATAAAATTGGGAGTTTGTTGGCAGCTGAGTGACAGAAACAAACAGTCCAGGCTTGAATAGCGCTGTGTGTTGACTCTGACAGGTAACATGTCACCCAATCGAAGGCAAGCCGTTAATTAAGACTCTCACACACTCTCTCTCTCTCTCTCTCTCTCTCTCTCTCACACACACACACACACACACACACACACACACACACACACACACACACACACACACACACACTGAAGTCTGACACACCATGCTGCATATGGACTTGCACTGTTAGCAGTCTACACAAAAACAAAGTCAGAGAATTAGCAGAATATTAACTGTTAACAGAGTCATAGTCACAGAAACACAAACATGCTAGCAAAAAGAACAAATTCAATCTTTCTGGCATTTATTAAAGTGTCCTTGTTACAGTGTAATTATACATTTAAGTACTGAGTAATATTAACTACATGTACTTGCTATATAAGGGTTTATATTAGGGTTGCTTGTAATTATGCATAATTTACTGTATTACTATAGTAACTAAATGTAGCGTGTAACAAGAACAGTGTAAAATAAAGTGTTTCCAAATGTAAGTCTGTTTCAGCAATAATTAATATGCTATATAACAATATACTTAAAATTATATTGCTTTATCTGCAAAGACAGATAATTATAACACAATTTCGTGAATTCTTCAGTGATGCACTTAGTTCGCAATAAATAATAATAATATAATAATTCTTCATAAATATCACCAGGCTGTGAGTTGATATGACCAGTTAAAGTTATATGTCAGAATAGTGACATTTTCTCCAACTTCTACATGGAGTAAATAAGCTGCACCAGGTACACAAATAAATGCCTCATGAAAGTCATACGTAACATTTAAGCTTCCAAAAATCCAATGTGCATTGATCTTGCTGCCGTATATTTTTATTGTCCCTATGCACTGTTAGAGACCCTTGTCTTATTAAATCATATTTAAATAATATAATCAATGCTGTTAAAATGTTTTGCGAGGATTTTAAGGCCATGGAGATGATATAAGCATTTGAAACTCTATTAATTTCATCGGTACATGGCGTCATATTTAGATTTAATAGAAAGTTTTTAATGAAGCACGATTGGAAAGAGGATCTTCTACTCCATTACGGTTTGATGGATGGTGGAGAAAGGTTAGCAGACACTCATTAGCACTCTCTTAAATTACCAAAGCAGTAGCCACCCTTTTTTCCTCCCTCTCTCTCTCTCTCTCTCTCTCTCTCTCTCTCTCTCTCTCTCTCTCTCTCATCATTTTGCTCTGCTGAAATAAATATAATCTTGAGGGAAGAGATGCGGTTTTGGGTGTATGTGTAATTAGGACATTTCCGCCAGAGGTAAAGAGTGGCAGTGAATCAGAAAATCTAAATGTAGAAATGAAGATACACTAAGCAAAATGTACAGATGTGCTGGCCAAATATCTGATTTCTGATTTTTCACATGTTTTCCTAATGCAAACTCCAGTGCACAAAATAATGTCACATGAAAAAAATGTGAAAATTGACATGAAACGCAGCAAAATTTGGACATGGCGTTTGATGTTGATCCTGCGGTAGGTATAATCCAGGTAGTCGTCCGTCTCTGAGTATGTAAATGTGCTGGTACTTTTGATGTGATATTATCATAATGGCCCCTGCAGGAAAGTCTGCATCTCCATCATCTCACGTGCCATACAGATGATGGAGACCCTGGTGAACTAATATACATATTAAAATAGATGTACATATAAATTATATGGGGGTGTTTTATATTCGGATGAATGATGACACAGAGCTAATGCAATGCCGTTATGAATGAAAGGCAGATGTTGGGCTGGAATATCACATGCATGTAGCATGGAGATGGAAAAAAGGCATAAATTATAAGTTGTGCTTAAAGCAAGATGTAGAGACATGGCCAGGATAACTACAGTTTATGTTTCTCACGATGTACTGTAGAAATGGCCCCCTGTTTGCAAGCAAAATGCCTATAAGTAATATAATTAAGAAATGAAAAAAAAAAACAGGATTATCCAAATGCAAATAGGTGTGATTTAAAGAATTTAAAAGGAAACCAAAACTGTAATTGTTGCTAGTTATCATACAATTCTTAGTAACACTTTACAATAAAGTTTAATTTGTTAACATTAGTTAGTGAACAATGAACAATATTTCTACAGCATTTCGTGATCTTAGTTAATGTTAATGTAAGCAACAAACACATTTTTAAGAAAAGTTGTATCTGTTAACATAATTTCATGCACTGTGAACTAACATGAACATGAACATTTTTATTAAAGACAATATGTATCCAATATGTAAGATGTTTTGGATTAAAATATGCAAAAACCATTAAATCTTTATATATTTCGTTGACTTGTGCACTTACATTATCCCAAATGTTTCCAACAATGTTTAAATCCAGAGAAAGCAGCTATTTTAACCTGTGTAGCGGGTCAATTACGTCATATCAGCAAACAACAAAGACGATTTAATGTATTATGTGGGTTGCGCTTTATTTTACAGTATGTGTACTTACAGTACAGTGTACTAACTCTAGATAGTACGTAGAATAAGGTAACTACATGGGCTAAGGTTAGGTTAGGGGTAGATTCAGGATTAGTACCGGTAGTTATTACCCAGTTATTGCAATTACTATAATAAGTACATATTATAGTACTATGTACATGGGAATCAGGACTGTAAAATAAAGTGCTACCATTATGTGTTCTATTAGACAGGTGAGCTACTGTTTGGATACCTTTATCGGCAGAAAACTAATCATTGTTAAATAGCTCAGTAAATAGTCTGAATCTCTTGTGCCTCTTGAGACTGCTATTTTGTCAAGTGGCGAATATATATTTTTTTATTAATTGCATGCCATTTAGCAACACAAGTTATCCAGCTTTTATTAATATGATATTCTAATATCGATCTAGCTTACTGCAATGTTCAACTATAGTGTCTCATACCAGCCACTGAGCGAACGCACAGAGTAACATTAACGTAACTTTCAACACACTCAAACGTATTTATAGTATGATTGTTTTGACCAAATAAAATAGCCCTGCATTATTATTAATAATACAGAGCTAATTTTAAGCATAATTAATACAGATAATACGCCGACAGCATCATGACAGCTGTAGGAGTAACATGGTCTGGATTGAAAACTGCTCTGGAATGAACTAAGCACACCCTTGTGCACATACCTCCGGCTTAGTACGCCGATCATTACAAAACCCCTCAACTCCCCCCCGACCCTCTGCCACAATCCATTGCCCCTGCAGCCTCCTGTCTGCAGATCATTACAGCTCTGATTATTAGTGACAACAGCGAACGCCCATCACTCAGCCCGCGTGCCATATTGGCAGATGAACAGTACCCTCCGCTCCACACAGCCCCGCTCCTGGACCACAAATCTAGCTGAGAGGGGCCCAGACTGATGATGAGTTCTTTCAGAGGGTATGGCTTGTTGACTTTGAAAGGGGTCAGTGCAAGTGCACCATACGAAACTAACTTGCAAAAACAACCAAGTCTACCTACCAGGGCCGTAGGTAGGGTTTTACAAATCCAAAATTTGAGGTAATTAGGGGGATTGGGGGGCATACTCTCCCAAGAAAATTTAAATTTTTCTGATCTGTGCATTCCAAGATGTTTAAAGGCCAAAATATGGATAAGAAAATTGGCTTTAAAACTATATCAGTGGGCATTAGATTATTTGTCAGTACCTGCTTTCTTCTCTACTCCATCACTTTTCCTTTTTCTCTTCTTATCTTGCCCTGTATCTCTTCCCCTCCTAAATCTGAGCTTTGACTGATAGTCTTTTCATTTTCATCTGTGTCAGTGAAGAAAGTAAACATAGGGTTAGCCTATATGTTTTATTAACCATTTTCTTAGACAGGTTTACTGAAGGCTATGAACGCTAGCTAAACAAGTTTATCAAATTCATTAACAATATGTACACATTCATTATTAATCTTATGCCTAATATGATGAAAAAGGCTTTATTAATGTTTCTTGTACCCCCAAATTGACAGCTACTAATGATTACATTACATGAATAATGGAAATATTTTCAATTCAAAATGCAAAAAGTTATATTAGTTTGACTGATTATTTTTGTAAGTTGTTTAACATTTCTATCCTAAAACAGCTGTCAAATATGAAATGTTTAGTTTAGTATCTTATCTCACACTTTATGAGAGTTTACTGAAGTGTCGCGCTGGAATTCGCTCTCATCAGCTTCTGTGAACATAAAGCCCGCCTACTTTGATTTGATTGGTCATCTCAAATATTTTAAAATTGACGAGCAGTGACAGACAGACCGCTGAGGCAACTCAGATGAGAAGATCTTGCAGCATTAAAGTAGTGTTAGTACTATATAGGTAATTATTTCATAACATTTATTATATACACCTCGGAAAAATAACGAGTTCTGGACCTCTGTGACCTCATAGCGGCCATGGTACCTACCTATCTTCGTTAGCGCCATCATTTTACATTGCAGTGTCCATATTACACACATTACATTTAAATAGAATGAATTCCAATAGGACTGATACCTCTTTCCTCGCCACTGACAGAGGCTGCGTCCCAGATCACATACTCTCTTGAGTAGGTACTTATTCTGAATAATTACTTCACGACCGCTAAAAAAGTATGTTATATATAGTATAAATGTGTGTAGTATGAATGTAATATGGACGTTCTACATTCGCCATGTTGTCATTATCATGTGACCTTCCAGCGTCAGTTGCGTCGCTTCACTGTCGTTCACAAATCCTCTCCCGTGCCCTCATGGGATAGTAAAGTGTCCATCATATGCACACTTCAGAATCTCGCCGGAAGAAGTAGGTCATCTGGGTACTTTTTGTCTGTGAATTCAGACATACTGTTTTTCACCTATTATATAGTAGGGAAGTATGCGATTTCGGATGCAGCCAGCCATACATTTCCGTCATTTGTGAGACAACGCTTCCCTGCCATTGACAGAAATTTCAGAATTAAACAAAAAAAATTGTTTTACTTATTGGTGGGTTTATTTAATGACTTTATCTTCGTTAAGTTATTACGCCAGTAGGTGGAGACATCAAGTGACTGTCTTTATGAGTGAATCATTCAAATATTCATTCACATGATTCATTTTAAAAAACTGATTCATTTGGGAACAAAAGTAGTGGCTTTCTTTATGATTACGTAAGTCATTAAATCATTGACCCAACCAATTAATAAAAAATAAAAAAAATCACTGAATCAGTGGCTTCAGGTCTGTTATTTTTTACTGTTAAATAAAATCAAACATAAACTAGAGTCAAAATTATTGTAATTGCTTGGTGATTTCAATGTGCCTCTTTATTTAGATTTTTTTCTTTCATTTTACTGCCTATTTACAGAGTAAGTAGCTGATATGAAGTAGGCTACTTATGAACTACACATACTTGGAATGTGATTATTATGGACACATTGTGGACCCAAATGCTTCAGTAATTAATCATAGTAATATTCATACACTGTAATGTAAAGTGTTACCTATTACTCAGCATTGTGATCATATTCAGGCAGTTTATTATCTTTTCATTTATTAGCCAACAGTAAAATCCTCAAAGCAAGGTATAAGTGAAAAAAAACTTCAGTTCATAAATTTGCATAAAGCAACAGTAATAAATTATTTTCTCATGCTTATCCAAATGGGCAACGCAAAAGAAGCTTAATAATTATTATTTATTCATGCAACATGGTCCCCACTGAATGTGGTCATTTTTTAACGTATGTGTTTATTCTTTTTTAATAATGCTGGCGAAACAAAATAGTCTCCCCTCTGCCACTGGCCCGTAAATAATGATAAATCAAATGTTTCATCTCACTGGAACGCCAAATAAGCAAATAATGCAATTTTATCAATTAGGCTTTTGTCTTAATTGTTGACTTCACTTAGTGTGCGAGCAGCAGCAAGGCAGAGCGCTGTGCCATTTTTCAATTAAAAGGTCCAGATGTTTTCGGAGGCATCAGTAGGCACCAGCAGTTATGAGAAATGCTTCATCTGCATTGTAATAATCACTACAATATCAGCTCCGGGCAGCATTTACATACTCATGTTTTATTCCGGCCCTCTTTTCTAATGTAGCGCTTAATTATAGTCAGCATCCCACAATGGCAGGCCTCTGGAGCACCCAAATTTATTTACTCTGTAATGTGGAGAGGCACCGGTCTCTTTCCCAGCAAAGCTGTAATGTGCCACTCTCACAGAACAGAGGTAAATGACAAAAAAAAATCATATGAAATGGCACCAGTTTCACTGTAGGAAGGAAATAAGAGCTTGGAAAAGAAGAAGTGAAATGTGGGACTGGTCTATTTTTTGGCATTTGGTTAAAGTTCACAAAAAATTTGGTTTGTTTGACACACAGACCAAAATTTTAGTCAATGAATTGTGTTGGCATTTCAAGCCTTTCCTCAGGAATGGGGCACAGGCTCCCCGATATTTTGATACTCTCTCTCTCTATTTCTTTTTTGATACTGTTATGTATATGGACATGAATAGTCTACCTGCAGTCATTCACAAGCTTCACATGCAATAAAGAGCTGATTCGTCACATGCGCTTTTTTTTGTTTTCTGTCTTTTCCCATACTCTTTGGGAGTGGGGAAAAAAACTACAAATGATTCAGTGCGTGAGTGATCTGTCCGGATGAATTAAACTGACTCTTGAACAATTTCTGAATTTTTTGCAAAGCCGTTTGACCAGTTAAATCAAATTATTGGTTCATTTGTGTATCTGCCATCTCTGATTCTGAGTGGATAGACAACATGCATGACACGAGTGCTGCAATATAATCAAGGAAAATGATTCTCAGATTGGCATATATGTAATCTACATCATCAGATGAGTATATGTCAGTAATATTTTACCACAGCATGCACGCCAATATTTCACTGGGGCTCATGCCCCAATAAAGGGGTCTAGTGATGCTTCTGGAGAGTTGAATTTGAGAACTGATTCAGTCCTATTTGAGAATGAATCAGACTGATTCACTGAAAAGATTTGTCTTAAAAGAATGATTGAAAGAATGAAGTGAATCAGTCAAAACTAACTTTAGCTAGACAATAACTTTATTCTAGAGCTGCTATAAAGCCAAACAATCTCTGCTACTTTAATTTCATATTATCACTGTAAAGCTGCTTTGAAACAATATATATTGTTAAAAGCGCTATATAAATGAAGGTGACGTAAAGTATGTAAACATTTTCATTCAATAGGAAATAAAAGTTTTGTCTATTCCTCAAACAAAACTACTGAAAGTATTCAGATGACTCGGAATGTAGTGCACAAGTTTTATGAAGGTTTTTTTTTTTTTTTTTTTTTTTTTTTGGCCCAGTCCACATTTTCTTTTTTTACTGAAAACCATTGTCTATTGAAAAGTGAGACCAGAATGTTGTTCAGAAATCAGAAGACGTATAGGAAGAAAGAAAGAATGAATGAGTTTTGGTAACACTGCACAATAAGGTCCCATTATTAACATGAATTGTTAACTAATGTTAACAAATGGAACCTTACTGTGACATTTTAGCAGAATTTTTTATTTTTAGGTGAACTATTCCCTTTCCTCTAAAAAATATATAAATAAAAACGACAGAATATTTATTTTTAGGTTAACTATTACTTTAAGACTGGCTACACCATTATGTTCTTGAGCACCGAGTTCTTCCAGTTGTGAAGGGCAGGTCATATTCCTTCTTCCACGTCTCCATGTGTTCATTAGAGAGAAAAAGTGAACGAGGGCAAAGGAGGAACATTACAATTGGGCGAGATGCATTCATGCTCAGATAGAAAGAGCTATTCTCTCTTTCTCTCTCTCTGTCTGTGTGTGTGTGAGCATGCAAGCAAGAGTAAGAAAGAGAGAGTTGTAATCCACTTTCTGTTCTCGCTGCAGAAGGCAATCAAATGTGCTGCTCATGTGTAAAGACACTTATCTGCTCGGGGAGTATTTCAACATCATATTTCCACAGGAAGTGAGTATCAGCCTTGACAGGCGATTGCCTCTGTTCTCTCATATGTCTCTATAGACAGCACCTCAGAAGGAGACACAACAGAGCGAGAACAGAGGGAGGGGGAAAAAGTATGACATTTTCTCAAAGAAAGGCCTTTTACAACAATCATATGAAAGTTATCGATATCCTCAGGAGTGTCAGAGCCGTGCACGTGAGGCGCGGTCGTCACGGGGGTGATCGCCTGGTGATAAAGATGGAAATTTTAATCAGGCCCGCTCATCTTCCCTGTGTGCGGCACCCTAGTTCTGCAGCTTGCTCAAGGCGCTTTTTATCATTTCTTTGTAAAACGATTTCTCTTCATCATTTTCAGAGCAGGTAATATACCCCTTGCTACTGCTTCGAGCTAGACAGACTTAATGTGTTCTTAAATTCACAAACAAATAGCTTATTTTGTGATTGTTTCGCCGCTCGCGTCGTTCTGTTCAGCTGGTGCGCTGCATCTGCATCTTGGAGTCGATTTCAGTAAAGAGGGTATTTCGCTTGCTCCACTCCTGTCCCATTCTTCAATCTTCTTCAGATCAGGTAAATGCCACCGCTGGAGTATTACTGGCACGGCGCGGGAGGAAAAAAGTGTGTCAATTTCAATACCACCCAGATAAAACAAGCTCAGCTCGGCTTCCCACCAAGCAAGAGAGATGCTAATCAAATTCACACAGTCTGAATTTTTTATAGCTTTAAAGGATTGTCAAGGCTAATGGCGCCTCCTCCTCTGAACGTCGTCTGGCAGTAAATCAGTGCGCGCGGGCCTCTTCCCCAAAAACAATGACTAATACCGCACTCTGTCTCTCCAAACGCCGGACTGGTGTGAAAAATCTGGGCGAAGTGGCCCTCCTGACACTGATGCATCGCAGACGCAGCCACAGCTGCATTCATCATGTCCAATGCTAAATTAATCTTGATAGGCTGGAAACCAAATTACATTAGTCCTCTGTTTCACACACTGCTCTCGTGAAGGGAGCTGAACAAATATTTATGGTTAATTACTGTTTTTAAGATAATTAGAGACAGGTTGTGCGACGTTGAACATGGAAAATCTGAGATATGAATTTAAGAGATCAGGTTGGGAAAGATGAAACTTTGGCCAAACTTTAAAAGATATTAGGCTAAATGCTATTTAACAACAACTACAACAACAATAGATAAATATAGCTATTAATTCATTCCTATAGCACATACCAGGATGCATATGGACAAATTATTGTAATATTGCACACCAACGTCTCGAGAGAAAAAAAAAAACTCACATGATTACATGCACACACACACATGTTGTGTCATTGTGTTGAGACTCTACACAGACAAAATTATTTTTATACTTTACATTGTAACCTTTACCCTACCCCTAAACATAACCCTTACAGAGAAAATACTGTTTTTTTAAAATTTTATTATTATTATTATTATTATTTTAAATATAATGATTTATAAAATAAAAAGTAATAATGATAAGCTGTTTTCCACATGGGAATTTTTATCCACAAAATTGACCACAATGTCCACACACGCACGCACGCACGCACACACACACATTAGATTGCTAGCTTTTTAAGCAAATAATAGGTTTCAAATTGTAAAACTGTGATGAGCCGGTTACTCTAATAGAACACCTGTGTGAACTTGACTTCATACATCTACTAAAAATTAATCTGACACTAGCTGGTTAAAACCAGAAATGCTCAGAAAAAGCTCTAGCTGCGTTTGTTTTCATGATTTCTGGCTGGGAAAGTTCTGACCAGGTTTGGGTTAAAGTACTTGAAGAGACAAAGTCATGAAAAATAGGTTTGCAAGTGTGTTATTTGTTAGTGAAAGGTCCATAATTGTTTGTAATGTTGTTTTTTATTGTTTATGTGTTTACTTTTGTTCAGCTGTTTAGGCACACAAGAGTGTTGTGTGTGTGTGTGTGTGTGTGTGTGTGTGTGTGTGTGTATATATATATATATATATATATATAGTATATATATATATACAGTATATATATATATATACAGTATATATATATATATATATATATATATATATATATATATATATATATATTAAAACAATATTAAAATGTAAAATGTTTGTTCAATTTGAAGAGAGCACTGATACACACAACAGCTATCAGAAAGAGAAACAAAATAGCAGTCAGAATGAGATTTATTGCCAAGTTTGCTTAGACACACAATTAATTTGTCTTGGTGAAGTTTTCAGTACTTCAACAAACACACACACACACACATTAAAAATAGAATTAAAATAGCAATTGAAAGCTGCCGCTATTTTAAATAACTGAAGATAAATTCATTTACATTTTCACATACAACACTCGGGAGACAAACAAACACGCTCTCAACACATGCATAACTCAAATTCTTCATCTCACAAATGAACTTGTTTTCTTCTGAACTAATTAATACATGTCGCAGGAGAAGGACCAGACAGAGAGCTTTTGTTCACTTCTTGTATAATCATTAATTCATATTTACATGCGAGTCTCACAGAACAGAGCAGCAGCAAAAAAAAAATGCTGCACTTATACAAAGCGTGTTGTCCTAATAGGTAAAAGGAGCCGTTTGCAAGCTTTTGCTAGTGTTGACACTTCATTTGTATCAATGGGAACCCTCTCCAAAAAAAAAAAGAAGAAAAAAAAAGTTGGGAAGTTTGCCAGCCTGGCAAGGTGGCCATATTTTAAAATACATCATCATGTCACTTCTTTAATGTACCATAATCTATTAGGCACATGGCAAACTAACAGGAATCTTTTTAAATGATGGCTTTTTATGGCTTTGTGCAGGTGATTAATTAAATAAAAAGTCAGCGTTGCACAAATCATCCCTTTAATTAGTCGGAGGAACGTCACCGCAGCGTTCTGCGACGTTTCGCGGCGGGAGGACGAGGCAGCGGGGGGTGCCAGTCAAAGTGCCACCAAGAGCGAACACAGTTGTGGGTGTGTGTGTGTGTGTAGCAGCTTTCTCCGGGCCTATGGTTGTTACCCGGCAGCAATTCCAGGTGCTCATGTCAGCTGGAATTCAACTCCAGCTGTTTGGAGAAGATTGATTTCATTATGTTCTTCTGCCTCGATTGTTTTCTCTCTCAGTTTTCTCTGTGTTTTTCTTTAATTGCTTGTCTTGTGAATTGGCGAATGTTAAATCAGAGAATTACTGGTTTTATTTCCTCGTTCGTTTTTTTTTCTTCTTCAGCGCCCTGAACTTTTCATGCTTTGCCAAAACTGCGAGAAGCGGAGAATATAAATAAATTAAAACGGCAATTTATTCCCATAATTGTGCTTTGCTTCAAGGCCCACAATTATAAATATACATCATACATCTGAAGCCTAATTAACTTTTGCCAAATTAAAGAGCAAAAATAAAGCCTCGAACAATAACGTTCGACAAAAATTCAGCTGTGACATTCCGTTGGATTCATATACGTTTTGATATAATGTCACCGTTTTCCGGGTTGCGCCGTAATTACTCTGCGAGAAATGTCCCATAAGTCTCTGCTGCTTCGCAGATCACATGAATTGTGTTATCAGGACTCTCCTTTTATTGAATTTACTCAGGTTCCTCTTTTCTGATTAGAAGAATCCATTTCTCTCTCCACTTGGATAGATCTGTCCTCCATCATGGTTAATGTTAACTTCATGTACACACTGAAGAGGGACTGCTGGGATCATCATTCTCATTAATGAAGCTCAGACACTGGTCCCTGTGTCCTCCTCTATACAAAATGCTTCTTCATTTCAGAGTTGCTCTGCTTTATTAAAGCTCATTACCATTTCTCTTTTAATAAGGCCTCTTTAAAGTCATTACCTGCAGTGGGGTTTAAAGAGTACTGCTATTAAAAGGTTACTTAGATGTGAATAATAGCCCTGCGATATACTCAAGTTAATTACTATTGGAAACTGGTTGAGGTTTAATTTAATGCTGACCCGTTCCATTGAAGAATATGTTGCGCTGACAGAATTGACGAAAAACGAGGGAAAAAGAAAACCATTCACGGTCACTAAGCCCATTTATGTCAGATCGTTTTGAGTCGGATCGTATTCATTTTCACAACAAAGAGAAGCGTATCTTTGAGCAGAGGCCAGATGTTCGTATTCTTCAGCGCAGTCCATTGGAAACTATATCTGAGCGGCGATATTTTTAAACAATCGAACGTTCCTGTTGGATGTTCTTTTTGCATCAATCATATTACGTGCCTGCAATCAACATGAAAGAAGGAGAACTAATGATTTTTCCTTCTCGTTCGCTCTCTCTCCAATCACGCCCTCCTCCGCCGCCTCATTGTCACCATTGAACCAGACATAATCTGACTTCAATTGTTCTTGCTGTTCCAGACTCTTTACTCTGTCTCTGTCTGTTGTGAGCGAATAAGTGTGTAACAATCTGAGTCGTGAGCGAAAAACTGCTCTCATTCATTTGGAGACGCTTTCTAACCCGTTCTCGTCTCGGTAAACGAGGACGCACAAGTTTACTTCGCCTCAACATCGATATCGTGTGTCAGTCCGGTACGGAGACAACACACAAAGGAGAACAGCAGAACTGGGGGGGGGGTTCAGAGACCCCCCCTGCTCCGACTCAGATGAATGTTGTATCCCTGGCTGGCGTCTCCTCATACATAAATCTGCAAGCCTGCTTAATTCAATCTGCCTCGTGCATCTGACTTGGCACACCACAATTTGATTACCACAACTGTACTTTTTAACTCCTGTCAGGGAGCAAGTGAGGCTTATGTAAACATCTGCCAGAACACATGGTTGCTTCCGATTAGGCCGGCCTTAAATCAAACCGCAGCAATGAATCTTTACCTGACACTAATACTTTTAAACTTCATACGCACAATTAAAATGAATTGCGGCTAAAGAATACAGGACAAACCACATTAACGGGTCATCTCCCATGTATAGGATCTTTCCCTGTGTCTATCTGCCACGGAAGCTAGACGATGTGGTGGTTAGCTTTCTCTGCTACACTGGAAAACAGATAAACACAGGGCTTACAGACACACAAATCAATCTGGCATGAGGGTAAATTACCCTAAACATAAACATGATTGTATGTTTCCAAAATTTGAAATATGTATTTCAAACATTTGACTGTGATTTAAGAAAATAATAAGTTATTATTAAAAATACAATTTTATGAAATCGTGTTTGCAGAAATAGACTGTTAATATGTTATTAGTAGTAGTAGTAGTAGTAATTATAACAATTTTATAATTGTTTACATTATTAGTTTTATTTGGACTGTTGTTGTTGTTCAGCATGCACATTATAGTCTATGTGGTTTCATGAATGGAGAACAAACTTCACCTTCTGTTTCCAAGAAAACATATTTATTGCTATTCATCTTAATGTGTTTGAAAAAAAGAGCAAAGTTACAGCTATCCATTTTTTAAAAGGATTTGAGTATTAAATGAGAAAATGGGGTGGTGAATGTTAGATTAGACTGGGTTTACTCATTAAACCAGAGGGACTCTTAATGACTTCAGCAGTGCTGAAACGGCACATTCATGAGAGATGAACAGGCAACAGCACTGCATTATGTATCGCTCCGCTCCGCTCACAAAGTTAACATTCAAGTTGAAATGTGTCGTCGTAGACTCAGTTCCTTCACTTTTTGTAAAAATAGCACTACAAAAACACCCTCAGATTAATAGTACAGAACTAGCTGAGAAATTAGACTCAGCGGAGTCTAATTTCTAGAAATTAGACTAGATTTTTTAGTGTAATGTAACATATTTGAATGTAAAATAATTCACTGCTTAGAAAAGGTATCATACACTATAATCTCACACAGTGTAAACCTGAATAAGTTGGCATAACTCAAAAAATTTGAGGTAATCAGTTACCAGCTAATTTTTTACATCTCAACTTAAATATTTTTAGTAGTGGAAACTTGGCTAGTTTTAACTAGATAATTCAGTAAATGCTACCTTTCTAATTGGTTACACAATGCTTTAATTGCATTAGCATAGCATAGCATAGCTGAATGAGCACAGCAAATATAAAACATATAACGTATATCTGTTCTTAAACTAAGCTCATGCATACAAAAAACAACATGACAGAAACTCTTCTAAACTGCAAAATATTAAACGCTACTAAATCAACAACAACAACAAAAACATTATATAACACTCAATTTTAGCATTTACTCTCCCGTTTGAGTGTCATGACAAAGCATGCTGGGAAATAGAAATCCCAGCCCAGTTTCAGTTAAATTTAAGTTTGTCTAAATTAAAAGAACTCACAAAACAATGAAACAATTCAGATTACTTAAAATGTGTCAGTTTTGTGAACTAAAAAAAAAAAAAAAAGAAAGTTTTAAATACTCATAAAAGTTAATTTGATTGAACTAATTTGTTTAATTTCAGTTGGCTCTACTCAAACCAATTTATTATTTTGAGCATTAGGGGTTATCAAGCAATCATTTAAAACCATTTATAAAAATAAATAAACTTTTACATTTAAATCAACTATATATATTGATCAGACCTCTAGAGTTTTCATTTAAAAGTGAGAATTTAACACCCCTCATCTGCCACTCACTCCAATGATTGACAATTTGACTTAATTATATGTTTTACAGATTCATTCACCAGAAAGCAGCAGAACTTTTTTTTTATCTCATTCACAAAACAGCAGAAAGGCCTGATAATATTATTCAAGCTAAAAAAAGAATTGTTCTTTTTTTTTTTTTTGGCTGGAGTGGAAATTTCCCTTAATGATAAAGATGTGGAAATTACTGCATCACTCTTAAAAACGCCCCAATTTCTCTCAGTAAAAAATATGTATTGTAATTGGCTTTTTAATTAATCTTTGTTCGAAATGTGCCGCATGAAGATGTTTTCTTTTTTTTGTGAGCAATCTGTTTGGCTCCGTCTCAAGGTTGCTTGACTTTACACCGGTGCACAGGAAAGACTTACGGGTGTAGGTTCTAACCCTTTCATAAATCTCCAGGCCTTTCTCGCTGGATTCTAATTAGCAAAGGGCAAAAAGTCTTCTGATCACTTTTTCACCACAGACTACATTAAAACAATGGCAGAGAATGAAACGGGTGATGTCATACATGGGTGGTCAAAAATATAGTTATTCTGCACTGACTTTTTTTGTATTGGTAATTTTTAAATATAATTTTTTTTTTGTTGCATTTATTATGATGCAGTTTGTTCAGACACTGTGCATTGTGTCTGAAATGATAATACTTACCCAGACTTTCTGTGATGAACCTTTTTAACTTTAATCTTCTTCAGTCTTATGTGAGACACTGGTAACATTTTTTGTAATTTCAAGAAAGAGTCATTATGCATACATTATTTATTTGCTGAATTTATTTATGTACATTCAAATATATATATTTTTGAACGTATGACCATTTGAATGTTCATTCATGATCTGTGAAGCATTATATAATATAATAATGTTTGTTAATGTTATTAATGAAAGTTATTTTAAAGTGCTGCTAACATAGACTACATATTTGGACAGTCGCCGATAAATTAAAGAATTAAAGAAATGACAAACAGCAAATACAAAAAAGTTGAGTTTAAAAAATATTTTACAGTTTATTGATTGAGCAATAGGACATCTTTTTTGAATTTTTTTGTTTTGTTTTTGTTTTTACTTCAAAATGCACATTAAAGCAAGGGGGAAAAGAATGTAATGGCATACTGTAATACTGAAATATGTTTTAAACCAGTAGGGTTGACAGTCATTGTGTCTTAATGGTGTGTGAATGGTTCAGTTTTAATCATTTCAACTTTCGACAGCCTCTCAATTACAAGTGATGTGGACAGCAGAAACAAAGGCAAACCCTTTCAACTCTTATCAAGAGTTGATAAGCAGCCTTTTGTGTTGCTCCCGTGGACTTCCACACATTGTGTCTGTATCTGTCGTTCTTTCCTTCAGACGCTTCAAGTCTTTGAGCCTTTGCAAACGGACATACAAAGCTCTGCTCATAATACAGAGAGCTGAATGATCACAGGAAGTTGTCGCACATTAAACAAGTCCTCCTGTCTGTGGTGGGCCTTTGAAAATAACACTGTCATCTGTATCTGACAGCAGAGATGAGCAAGTTCACTAGCAGAGATAGCTGAGATATCGGCTGCTCACTTAGCGTGGAAACACACCACACAGCGGCACTACAGAGTGTGTAATCTGGTGAGGAGAGAGAATGTAATGGAACCAACATGACATGACTGCTGGTCTGGGAAAAATTATAGTATATAGCCTACTGTATATAGTATATACTGTATAGGCCTAGTGTATAGTGTGTGTGTGTGTATATATGTGTGTGTGTGTGTATATATATATATATATATATATATATATATATATATATATATATATATATATATATATATTCAAAACTTTTTCCATACAGAATAATTTACAATTAAAGTCTCTCAACAGTTCACACTGAAATCATATGGGCATTTATGAGACATAAATATCTGTTTTATGCAAATATATGCTTTAAAAATGTTATGGTCATGAAAACACACAGATTTGTCTGGGGTTATCAAAGAGATACTAAATTTAAATAAAAAAAAAAAAATAATAATGGGAGAGACTAAAATATAGCACAATCTAGTTCAGCTGAATAAACAAAATCTTAGCATTCAAAACACACAAAAATGTTCTTTGTTGAAGAAAAAGGTTCACTCTCAGAAAGAATGGTACAAAAGCTGTCACGGGGATGGTTAAAAAGGTTTTAATATGTACCATTTAGGTACAGTTTTGGTGTAAATATGTACCTTTGAGGTACTAATATACACTGTAAATAAATTATATGAATAATAAATATGACAACATATGTTTTTACATTGCTTCAACTCATCAAAATAAGTTAAGCAAATTTTTATCTTTTTTATAAGATTCAACTCATTTTTAAAATCAGTTTAATGTAATTTAAGTTGAAATGACTTAAACATCCAGGTTTATTGTACTTTTTTTCTTCCAGGCGAGGTATACAGTGACAGCGTTTGTACCTTTTTTTTCCTATGTTCTTTAGACTATAACAAAAGTTCCTCAGACCAACACTCTTTGAGAGAGAGAGAGAGAGAAAAAAAAAAGTTTCCAAAAGAGGGTTTTCGTAGCAATGCCATAAAAGAAGCATTTTTTGGTTTCTTAAAGAACCTGTGAGTGAAAGGCTCATAAAAGAACCATTTCATTCTTAGTTCTTAAAAGTAAAGGCTCTTTATTGGCATCTATGGTTGCATGAAAAACCTTTAACAACCATGGAACATTTCCATTTCCCAAAAGGTTCTTTATAGTGGAAAAATGTTTTTTAGGTTATTTTCAGACCTAATCACTGAAAGGTTCCTTGTGGACCACAAAATGGTTCTTCTATGGCTTTGCTGTGAAAACCCTCTTTTGGTACCTTTATTTCAAAGAATGTTGGTCTGAGGAACATTTTTACAGCCTTAAGAAACTTTTTCTTCTACAAAGAACCTTTTTTGCCATGGATGTTAAAGGTTCTTCATGGAACCATACATGCCAACAAAGAACCTTAATTGTGTTGAAGTGTGCTGGTTAAATCTAAAAGAGAATTGTAGAAAACCATCCACAATCTGCAAGTCGTCTCCCATCAGCAGCAGGATTATGCACATTAGGCTGATTAATGGTGTCCGCCACCAGATTACTTTGATTTGATAAGCAGTACAACCCATCACGAACGTAATACATCACAAATTGTTTTGTCAACAATTTATGGTACTATTTATCAAATGACCATCGCGACTCGCTGAGTAATAGTGTCATATCTGACATTATGTCAATAGAGAAGTTGAGCTAAGGGCAGCCGGGCTGCAGTGATTTAGACACACTGTGTGCTGACCTGCGTCTATGTTTAATTCATAGCAGATGAGCAGAAATAGATGGATTACTGTTCCTAGATCTGTGTTTAAAGCAGAAATGGTTAGGAGTGGCTAGGTTGGTATGCCAGTCACATACCTGGTCCTGGTATAGAGTTAATATCTGTGAATGCACAGATGTGATAAGAGAAAGCATTGGCTTCAAATAAAGAATTTACAAATGTATTGTTTCCTATAGCATATGAATACTAAACATGCATGAATACTTGTCATAGCAATCGTGTTTATTGCACAAGTTAAACTCTAACGATAGAATTCATGGCATAATGTTTTTTATATTTTTTTATAAAAAAAGCAAAAATAATGGTTTCATATAATAATTTTTTTTCTTGTTTTATTTAACTGTAAATCTGTTTAAATAATAATTTTCATTGTCGTTTTAGGGTTAATGTTTTTGTGTTGTCAGCGATGAAGTTATAGATTGGATAGAACACAAAAAATGTTAGTAGGTGATTTCTTTCCCACACTAAAATCATGTTAACATTCATATTGTTTATAGCTTGTGTCCATTGAAACAATGAATAACGTTTACAAATTGGCCCCATTCACTTCCATAGTAAGCGCCTCACTTTAACCCAGATTTGAGATATGAAAGTGAAAATTCATCAACATTATGCCTGCAAATGCTGTCGATTGAGCTTAACTTGTACTAAACCCAGAATATTTTCTTCCAGAAACACCACTACTTTATAAATTTGTTCACATAAATGGTGGTGATGACTTGACTCTTTCTAGGTCAGATAAGCACTCCTTATATGATAAGACTTGGCGTATTGTATCAAAAATCAATAATAAGTATAGAAATAGGAGATATTCAGGCTGTCTAACATTTTCAAATCAAGAACAGCACTAGAAAAAAAAAAAAAAACAGTTCCTCATTCAGTCCAAAATAGTTTTTCGCTTCACAGTGCGAAAAAAAAAAAGGCAATCTAAAATCCCACCTCTTCACATAATCATTCTAGTCATCATCATGATGGTCAACAATTTCTGGCTGCTTGTTTTATGATGTTGTCAAAACAGGTCTGCACACCTTCGTAATTTGACAAGCTTTCTGGATAGCTTGCCCTTGGAATGAAGGCCGCGGTTCAAGCCGTCATCAGGGGATCAATGCTGCTCCTGAGATTGGGCTGCGAGTGGCAAATAAATTCCACAGCAAAAACATCAGTTCCACAGGTATGAAAATGGTGAGCCAGCGCCGGCTGTATGGCTCTCGTCCAAAGCACCACTGGCTCATCTTAAAGGTTACAGTGACTACCCTGTGCACTAGTGTTAACAGGGCTTTCCCTCTCTGGGTTTATGGTCTGTGTAATAATTTTAAGCAAAGTGAAGAGTGTGTTTCCACAGGAGATGTTGGAGGAACAGCTGCGGGCCAGGGAGGAGGACAAGTGGAGAATGATTGATCACTGGGAGCGGAGAGGCTGTGTACCTCTCACCTTCCCCCTGCGAGGCTCCACGTCTGCCCCTGATCCCTTACATCTGCCTGCCCTTAGCAGAGCTGGAGGAGGAGGCCCGGCTGGATCTACTCATGTGTCCCTGTACTCTGGAATAGGGGAGATGCCGAAAACACGGGCCAAACCTTAAACTCTGATGCCATTGCTTTCGTTATATGTGTGAAGGATATGTTGCATATTTTTCAATTAGCCTACTTGCAACAATAACACAACTGTGTGAAAGGAGACTTGAACATCACACATTATAAAAGACATACATGCTCAGTGTTTATGCTGTAGTTGGCTCACATGGAATGTATACTGAGTAATAAAAATCAGAATCAGTGATATTCACTTTCAAAACAAGGAGCTGCTTTAAAAAAAAGAAAAAAAGATGCCATATTGACAAATTTTATTATAGCCTAGTCTAAAATACTAGATTATTAGCCGGATAAATTTGCACTGCTTTCTCTCTAATACATCGTTACGCCAATAGGTGGCGACAAGTGTTTTTTAGAGTGAATGAATGAATGAATCGTTTACCGATTCGTTTAAAATGGTGATCGAGTCATTGAACCATTCACTCAAACTATTCGTTCAAATCACCGATTTATTCAGAAACTAAACAAATGACTGCATATATGATTGAGGATTTAAATTATTTACTTTATCGATTCGTTTAAAAACACTGGTTCATTCAGGAACGAAACAAGTATGGGTGACAGAGTGAGTCATTGGACCATTCACTGAAGCAATTCGTTCAAAATCACTGATTCATTCTGAAACTAAACAAATAACTGCATACAGTATGAGTGAGGAATACTTTACAGATTCGTTAAAAATGCTGTTTTTATTCAGGAATGATACAAGTGAGTCGAGTGTGTGTGTGTGTGTGTGTGTGTGTGTGTGTGTGTGTGTGTGTGTGTGAGTGAGCCTTTCATGCGATTCGTTTGATTCATTCATGTTGCTCAGAGACTGATTCTGTTTTGGGTTCGTTTGGACCTGTTTCGATGGCGGTTCAAAACCAGACAACGTACCAGACAATCGTGTCTAAAATGTAAGTTACTCAATATTAACTTCTTGTTTGTGTAAGGGAGGTGTAAGTAATATTATAATTGCCTAATTATATTTGAAATGAATTTTAATCAGCTGTCAAACAGTATTCTGTAAACCAAAAGCACTCTCCACTGAACACGCAACGTTTTTATCAGGCTTTCTAAGATGAAATGTTAAAGATCTTCTTTTACAACCTGAGGGGCCTATTTCTTTTTAACAGGACATTGTTACTAACCTGTCAAAATTGAAGCGATACTTTATAAAAAAACATTAATTTGATATTTGATTGAAATACACCATTATGGTTTCATTAGCTCATCGATTTAGCAGTAATCTCATATCAGAGACCATCAAGCAAGTTACATGCAATAACCTGGGGCTAAATGTTAAAATATGATCCAGACTAGCTAATGACCCTATTACAATCGACCCAGGAAGCTGAGAAAGATTCTCCAGGTTCTGCGGTGCCTCATGCGGGCTGCCCACTGCTGTACCATCATCCTTACTATTACAAACCATGTGATTCATCCAACCAACACAACTCATAATCTAGCAAATGAGAAATGCAAGATATAAAGGGAAAAGCCCTCCATGTCTCTCATATTTTTCTGCCTCTTTCTTTTCTTTTGCTCTATGATGTAAGAGGTGAATGTTCACCACCAGTGACCTATTAAATCAGCCCTCATTCCTTCAATTTCTTCGCCAAACAGGCACCAGACCAAAATGTCTGGAGAGACCGACGGTCAGAGAGAGAGAGTGAGGCTGAAAAAAGAGAGACAGGCAGACAGACAAACCGAGGGGGGATGAATCGGAACCGCCCAATCAAAAATTATTGCAGCTCCATGAATGTGTCCTGTAAATGTTGGCATGCTAATTGTGCATTTATAACATTTTTAATGGTTTGTTAATTTACCTCCCACTCTATGATTGCACTTGAAATGAGTTAATGACTGTGGGGGGAGAGTTAACAACATGCCCTGGCAGACACACAATATTTCCTGCTTATTTATCAACCTGGCCTGTGAGAGAGACAGATCGGCTTTGGATGAATGAAGGGGATGTCTGCTGGGTGAAGAGCTTTAGCTATAGGGACATATACAGACCAGAACTGGACAAATAGAATTGATGTTTTAATTTTCTTTTGCCCTTAAAAAACAACAAAAAAACATAATAAGACATAATTATGAAAATAACATTCAGTTGGATAACAATTTTGCCTGTTTAAACATAAAAAGAAAGTGAAAAACAAAGCCGTCTCATTATCTAAACTACACTTAAAATCACATCACAGTGTGAAAAAACATACACTTACTAACCTGCGTTAGTGAAATAGTGCAAGTTACTAATATTTTAAAGTAGTATGAACATAGAAATATCTCAGAAAATTGATTTATTGCTATTTTCAAACACTTCAAAATATTGATTTTATTTTCGACACAATTTCAGCACATCACTTTTAAAATGTAGTTCCATTACTATAGCTACAAACAGTAATTAAATGCTATTTTTATATTTATAATAAATTCTTTTGGAACTGTGTGTGTGTGTATCACGCAGAGTTTCACCATAATTTTTATGTAGTTGTTGGCATTTTTATTATCAGTGTGTAAATGAACTGGATTGAATATAGCATGTACGGCTGACAGTGTGTGCATGTGTGTATATTTCTTTCTGCAATTCGAGTAGCATTTATTTAAAACACAAAATATCTCAATTAGGGTGACAACTACAGCATTACACTAAATACAACAAATGAAACTAGAAATAAAGTAATTTAACTTAATATTTCATTTAACTAATTTAATTAATTTAACTTTATATAATACTTAACTTTAACTTGATATATAATAAGATAAAGTATTCCACATAGAGTTTTCTACTGTAGGGATGAATTAGCTAAATAAGTCTGTGAATAGTTTATTTGAACTGCTTGGTTTACATGAGCCGTTCACTGTGAACTGATTCATTAAAATTAATCGGACTTGCCAGTCAATACGAAAGATAGCACAGTTTAGTCAAGCATATTTGATTACTCGCTAGACTGTAAAGCTGCATGTGCAATAAATATGACATAAGAAATAGTGATGTATCTTTTAGTCATTATAACATTACTTGTTCAAAAAATTTGCAGACACACTCTACTGAAGAAAAAAAAAAAAAAAAAACTTTAGTATTACTACTTTTATTTAGTTACTGCCCAACACTGGCCTTCTTAAACATAAAGCATGTCTGATGGTAACATTGACATATGACCTGCATGCAGTGAATATCGGTAAATGAATAAACAAACACATAAACTAGATAAGAGACTGGTGCTAACATAGTTAGTAACGTCTCTGGCACTGTCCGTTCGAGTCATTTCCTCCAATCTTCCTCAGCAACAGGACATGACTTGGCGACATATAGACGAGAGACTATTGAGTTGCTAGACTACTTGTGCTGTATCCCGAGCAATCAGACCGAGAGCAATGCTCAGCAGTTCAACTGGAATCTTAAACACATTGCGAAGGTATGTTTGCGTTTCTTAGGCTATTTGACGATAAAAATGAAAGAAAATAAAGCAATATAGCAACATAATGTGTTTATTGTTAAATCCTCTCTCCTAAATTTCTTCTTAAATTAAAAAATATATATATTTTATCAATAAGTTACCATTTATGTGCATAACTTTTCAATGCTATTAATATCTTTCCATCAAGGCTTCTAATCTCTGACCCGGATAGAGATCGGAATGAATTGGGAGGCACTTTAAGGCGACACATTCGTAACTTACTCCACTGGAACTCCACTCCACCCCTCACTAAACAAGCCACTCTATCAGTAAATGCTAATCTCCTAATTAACAAGCTAATTAGGTAATTATGGCTTTGCAGAAGGATGCCTAAATGAATTATGACAACACAGTCACTGCTTTCTGAGACACCTGTGGGCCCCTTTTTGGCTGTCACCACAAAAAAAAAAAAAATGTAAAAAAAAAAAAAGTAAGGTGACAGCCTGTTCGGTTTTCAAAAACTTAATTCTCTTGGAAATGATGTGTATGTTATGAGACAGGGGCTATTTGTTTTGAGACTGTCAATTAAACCTGTCAGATAAGAATGATTTTATGACTAATTAGCACCCCATATGCATAAATAAGCGGTAAAGTATTTATTAAACACTGAAGAGATAAATGGAAGCTATGTTGTATGCTGGCTTTTCCCTTAATTCTTACATTAATGATATAATAAACATACATTTACAGATTAATATTATTGTTTAACACAATTTTTCTTATGTAGCCTAACTCATTTTGTATTATTTTAGGTTACACTTTATTTCGATGCACTTCAGACACTACTAACTGTAAGTAACTTGTCAACTACATGTCAACTAACTCTAATTAGAGTACAAAGACTGTTAGGTTAGGGTTTGGGTTAGTAGAATAAGTCGACATGTTCTTGCAAAGTTACTTATAGTCACTATGTCTTTTGAGGATCCATCAAAATAAAGAGTTAGCAGATGTTAAGCAGACGGTGTACCAATACTCTAATGAGAGTTAGTTGACATGTACAGTATAGTTGCAAAATTACTTGTAGTTATTAGAATGTCTAAAGTGGACCATTGAAATAAAGTATTTTATTATATCATAATAATACGATTATAGATACGATTGTAGAGAATATAATCTGATATATAAACACACACACATATATACTATATATAGAGTAACCACTGAAAAATTGTATGGGTAGGAAACAAAGCCTGGTGTGCTCATTAGTGAAAATAATCATGAACGGTGGGCTTCTTTCCAAGAGCAATAATATCAACAGTTACCACTGACAACAGCGAGGTTACCGCGGCCATATTTGGCAGAAACTTCAGCTGATATTTTCAAGACGCTCGGTTTATAAGCAGCACTGCATTGCACGATTTTCAGTATTCACTGCTTAAATGTTCATATGATTCAAACTGCTGTTGAATTATGATTTCATTACTCGTTCTCCATAAATTGTACCTTTTCAAGTCGGTTGAAGGAAGTGGGCAGTAAACATCCAATAATAGAAATTGTGTTTATGTCATTATGTAAGCATGGCATCATGACCACAATAAGCTGAAGTGTCTTTTTTTTCCCCTCCCACCAAAAGATTTGCTGTCATACTTGGGGAAAATGAATTATGTTGACATATGGCTGAAAACAATGGTGGAAAGGCATGCAACGCAAGGCAATGAAGAATCATGCGGTGTTGTGGAGGAGAGGATCTGGAGCTGTTCCTTTGAGCCCTCTATGACAGGTATACAGAGCCACCTGACAGCACAGTATTTCAGTGATAAATGCAGTGGGTCTGGGACTTCCATTCACTAAACTCAGGAGTGTGCCGGGCTGATACTTCAAGGTCAAGTGAATATGAAAGAGCCGAGCCACACAGCTTGCTAAAAAGAGCGAGAGAGCGAGCGTCTCTTGCCGCCTCCTTAACTCCGACAACTTCTAAATGTTATGTTGCTTAAATTCATGTGACGTGCTTTATAAGCACAGATGTTGTGTTACAGCATCGTTCCGTGATTATTGGATGCTTGCGATTTTAAAAATCCATAATCTGTCAGCCGCACATGCTATATTCAATCTAGTTCATTTACACACTGATAATAAAAATGACAACGACTATATAAAAATGATGGTGAAACTCTGTGTGATACACACACACACACATGCACTCAGTCACAGCCAAAACAATTGAATTACAGGGCTTGTGGCATGTTGTCTTACTCTGTGATATGTGTGAAATGGTTAATTAAAGGTGAGCTCATTATTCTTGCTCAGGATCCAGTAACTGTGTTAACATGATCCATGACTAATATATCACCCACTTATTGCACCCGAAGAATTGAATCAATTGCTCTGAACACCAATTCATACACAAGAGTTGAAGTAAATATGCCACTATAAATTCTACTGTTTGATCTGTATTGTTCAGGAGGATGCGTGTAAATCAAAAGCCTATGTTTGTGTATTAAATACGGTGTCAAACTATAACAGAACACAATCATGCTGTGGTGTATTTAAGCGAAATCGCCTAATATCACATTTAATTACTGAACATGATGGGGGATGTATCTATAATGTTTCCATATTTATCTGTTACAAATTAAAGTCCTTTAGAAATAAAGAATTTGAATGGAAACATGTACGAATGAATTGAAACTGCAAAACAATTCCAAACAAACGCAGAACAAATACATAAAACAAGCTATAAAAAAAAAGCCACTTAAAAGCCACATAAACATATTTTGGGGGACATTTGTACCCAGAAGTGAGCTAAATCTCTTTTTGTGGACATCCCCATTTGAAGTTAAAATGTTTTCTGTTAAAGTATTTATGTAAGAATCAATAGAAGTCCATGGAATGTCCCCATTTAGAAAGCCACTGTAAGTAAACGCGTGCTCATGCGCTCATAATTTTGGCAAATACACCTTCCCCGGTTTCCCTTTTTTTGTGTGTGCAAAATCTACAAGTACTTTGAAAAAGAGCTTTACAACCCTTGCCATCCGTTCAGATATAATATTTTTAAAATATAGATGAAAAACTTGTGTGGGTGTTATAGATCAAATTAAACAACAGAAACCACTGATTCAGATCATGCCAGTCCTGTCACATAACGTTCATTAACAATCACAAATCAAATTATAAATAAGACATGAATTTATTGCTTCAAATGAACTCATAAGTGGGTGGTGTGGTGTGTACAAGCTCATTTCTAATTGGTGAAAATTATTTTTTTAAATCTCAATCTGTTACAACAATCTCTTATACACTTCTACTTTTATGTTCTACTTGCATAAAAAAAACAAAAAAAAACATGATCACTGGTATCAAAATTTTTTATGTATTGAATATCATGAAGCTCTTAAAGCTCCAGGCATGCTGACAGATTCTTCAGCGCTTTTCGCATTGTTTATCCTCAACTGGATCATCCCAGAGGAAGTTTTGATTTTCTGCATATCTGATTATTCGCTCTTTAATTAGCCTGCGTTAATTTCCCGTGTTGCGCGTGTCAGTGATGGAGGCGGTCCACAGGGCCTTCAGTCAGTTCATGCACTGTATGGAACGGGACTTTCTGGTGCCAGCTTTCACAAATTCTCAGCGTAGCATCACATTGTTGCCATTGGAAGGGTGTCTGATTGACTTTCTTGCTGTGCAAAAATTAACAGCTCTGTTTCCTCTGTATGTGTCTCTGATTCATGGTAATTAGTCCCATCACATCAGAGACTGTCATGTCACAAGTGCAACCCTGCAGAAGTGCATTACCTCAACTGTGGCACCAGAGGATTTCATAATGAATATTAACCTGTAGGTAGGTACATATAGTATCTGGTTGCAATGTGAGAGTGTCTATAGGTCATTACATTTTTAAAAAATATTTTCTAAACTGATGTAATGCATATTTTTTTTAATCGTGAACAATGTGTTTAAACAAGTTTCAGTTGTTAAATAACATTTCAAAGTGTTTAAATAATTTTTTTGACTGTTGTTATGTCAGGCGGTACAACCAAATAGTCACTGTAAATAGAAAAATGGTCAATACGTTATGACAACATATGTTTTTACATTGCTTTAACTCATCAAAATAAGTTAAGCAATTTTCAGTTAGATTCAGCTCATTTAAGTCAGTTTAATGTAATTTAAGTTGAAATGACTTAAACATCCAAGTTGATTGTACTTGAAAATTGAAGGCAGCAAATTATTATTATTATTATTTTCTTTTTTCTTTTTTTTTTTGCATGTGGCTAGTTGTACCACATGGAAAGTGTGCCAACCCATACTTGAAATGAGCAATTTTTACCAGTATTTGAGATAGATCTACAAACCGTTTCACTCTGCCACAAGGATCAGTTGGGGTCCTCTGGAAGATGCATTATCATGTTTACTGTTTACCTTATCAATTCACAATAAAGAGCCATGTTTTCAGTTGAGAATATAAAATATTTCAATTATCTCAACAGCTGATATTTATTTATTAGGTTTCAAACCTAAAATGATAAATCACAGTATTTTTGTTTTTTGTTTTGTTAAGACAGTATTTTAGATATTTTCTTAATCTGTTAATTTGTTCGGACAGTTGCACCACCTGACATTTTTGGGGTTTAAGATAACAAAGCATACAATAATTATATGTATTATTTAAATGTACTAAAAATGAATTCAAACTAAATATGTTTTGTAGAAAAAAAGTAATATCATTAATTTATCAAATTATTTTAAAAAGAAAATAATGCACTTGGACACAAAAATAGGCACATCATGTCATTGACCCTTGTAGAAAATGAAAACAAGAATAAACAGTGTCACAAATGCTTTTAACCACTGTGTAAATATACATTAGTCATTACAACATGCAAATAAAATAGATAAAAATTAAATAAAAAAAAGTAAGTGAATGGATTAATAAACAGTAGAGAATAAAAAAAAGTTACAGTTTCTCATAAGGATGTAGAAATACATTTTAGTAGACCTAAAATATACACATCATCAAATAATGCAAATCTGTATAGTGGAGTTGGCAGTAGCCAGTTTTGGTCTCTTATTTACCTCAGCACTAGAACAAAAAGCAAACCGGTTTAGGTGTAACGTTATGACATTGAACAAAAGACGCGTTGCCCGTTTTTAAAGCGCAATGAAATGTAGGGATTTGGCATCGGAAATACAGTGGTTTGGCGGGAAAGCCACCGTGGGTTTAGTAAAGGCGTATGTAAGAAGCGAGGCAACCGGAGGAAGGCGCAGAAATGTTTCAGTGTGTCTCTTTGCTTCGAGCCCACAGAGCGCAGTCTGCTACCATAGCAACTGCCGATGAGTTCTGCAGCGCAGCGCCGCCTGCTTTTGCAGTAGATGTCACCCTTGGCAACGGCCAATCAGAAGTTGATATCTCTCTGTACAACCGTAGCAAAGGTATTGAGCTCTGTAGGCGGGCGTTCGTGGTCAGCGGGAGTCACCCATTGGTCCTTCGGGCCGCCACTCAAAGACGGACTCTTCGCTGATTGGTTCGGGGCGTCTATTTCCAATATTATAAACATGTCCTCTGCTTTCCTGCCCCTGCAAGCACGGCTTGTTGGAGGCGACCATACTATGGTGTAAGGAAGCGAGGGGGCCCGTGCAATTCATTATTAGTTTGAATCAGACAATATCAAACTCCGACCTTTTGTTTGTTTTATTGGAAATGGGTATAATGTAACGGCATCTCAGTGCACGGGCACGCTTTTAAATGAGGCACGCGTAAAGTGGAGACTTAAACGCTGTTGATTTGATGTTCTGCTCTCATCATTATCATCACCAGCAGTATCATTAGTAGCTAACTGGCATTTTGTTTTCGGGGGCTTCGGCGAGAAGTGACAAGAATCTAAGACCCCTCCTCTGCAGGGCGGAGCGTGCATTTTGATGTCGATTTTGTATCTTTTTTTCTTCTCTGACACGTCCGCACTGAGTGAATGGCATTGGCACATTGTCAATCGCTCACTACCGCTGCCATCAAACAACATAAAGCACACACAGCCCTCGCGCTCGACTCATAAATTTCCGCCAGCAGATATTTTTGCGCATCGCTTTATGGCGCGTGATTAATTTTTTCGCCAGTTTTTCTATTTTCCCTATTGAAAGTGAGAAAAACTTTTTTATACATTTTTATATTTTTTTTCCTACAATCTTTATAGCTCTGGTCGCCGGTGCTGATGGTTTAATTTATTTCGCGCGGCTTCTTTTATTTTCTTATATTTTATTTTTTTGAAGAAAAAAAAGGCAATATTTTGCCAGTTGTTCACACGCCGTGTGCTTGTTTTTAATTACATAATCATTAATTTTGATTAATTGTTACTTTCCATCAGAGGCATGGGATGTTTTGTTTGCAACTCTTTGTAATACTACGGATTTGTCCAAGTTTCCAAGAAGTGTACAAGGCGAAATTATCCTAAGAAGACTGCAAATAAGAATTCCAGACATCTGCAAAGGACTCCAGCTCTTCAAAGAAAAAAGACAAATTGGCATGAAGATTCGGACAGGATTGAACGGGAAACCGCTGTCACTTGAAT
Organism: Abramis brama; assembly: GCF_963993115.1. Lineage (NCBI taxonomy): Eukaryota > Metazoa > Chordata > Actinopteri > Cypriniformes > Leuciscidae > Abramis > Abramis brama. The sequence continues at coordinate 18,271,628 of NC_139978.1, forward strand.
GCTGAAGTTTACTTAAATAATAGACAAGAAATATCATCGCTAATTTTTCTCCAATGGACATTCATACAGGAGGATCAAAGACGATTTAAATCTTTTTCCATAAAGTGATTCCTGGGACATCAATTCCGTTATATTTCATCCAGCGATTTATTGTATTTGCAGCGTTGCTTCACGGTCAATATTTTGTGCACGATAGCGACCCGTTAAACACCGCACATGAAATAATCAAGTTGTTTTTGCATGTGCATTCTCCGAGTTTCTTTCACCCATCTCAGTGACTGAGCACGAGCGCATTGATTGTGTTGCGGCGGACTATGGACGAGCAAGCCCGGATCATGCAGGCTCTCGGCGGTGTCAGCCTGGCCGGTCACTCGGTACAGGGAGGCATGGCTCTGCCGCCTCCTCATGGACACGACGGAACCGATGGGGATGGAAGAAAACAAGACATCGGTGACATTCTGCATCAGATCATGACCATCACCGACCAAAGCCTGGACGAGGCGCAAGCAAAGTTGGTGCATTTTTTTTGATAGCTAAACGTTTTCATTGTCTTGTTTTGAGAGTCTTTTATGTGCATGTTATCTCCTTTAATTTTTATAAGATAGCTTATAGAGCTAACATTTACACGTCACAATAGCTAACTTTTATTTGACGGTAGTGTCCCTTATTGAAACTCTTGTCCCAACATAATCTTCACAAATGTTACCATAGTAAAACCTTGAGAGTCACGTATGCATCTGAAATCAAGGTGGCCGTATCTTAGGTTGAAATCACATTTTTGTAGCCTATTTTTCAAGTTGTAAAGTTTAAGACAAAATATCACTTGCTGTTCACTAAACTTGTGTATTGAAATATTCAAAATTGCCTCTGTCTTTCACATTGAGAAAGACGCACAGGTAAAGTACTCAACACATGTGGGCATCTCATTAAAAGTTTCTACATCACACTTTACTACTTCTAAGGCCTTGACACTTGACACACAGCCCTTATAGCAAGTACAAAAAAATAACTTAGTTGAGAATTAAGAGAAATATTAGTCATTTTATGTAGCCTTGTTTTGAACTTTTGTGATGAGTAAAGCCATGTTTGCTACTACGTTTATCATCACTGTCAAACTAATGCAGTTTAAGTGCAAATTTAAACTCAAGACTTGTCTTATAAAGTTTCATTGCGAGAGAATTATGAGTTTTAAGTGACTATATATCAATCTCGTCTCTTGCTCCCAAATGGCACAGGAAACATGGGCTCAACTGTCACAGAATGAAGCCAGCCCTCTTCAGTGTGCTCTGCGAGATCAAAGAGAAAACAGGTAAGATTATACATACCCTTAAAAAAAAAAAAAGCAAAAAAAAAAGCAAAATTACCTACAGACATCACAAGAAAAAAAAAAAAAAGCAACAGTACAATGCCACTAATCCTTCAGACACCGCCATCTTTACTGGTGTATTTTTTTATTTGGTCGTCAGCGGAGTCCAGTTGTATCAAGCCATAACCAGCATCCACATTTCTCTGCTTCTCACTTCTGAAAATGAATAGTCATAATTGGATGTATCAGCATAAGAGAGCGAAATATGATGATGAGCTTTCCCCCCCTCTGCGTTGCATCGTGAGGCTGAACTGAGCGCCTTCTTTTGGGGGCATGTGTGAGAGAGGCACCCCGGCAGTTCCCTTGTTTACAGCGCGCTATTCTCCCACCGTCCGCTTAATCTTTCAAGACCCCACAGTTGGTGAATTGCTAGACAATTATGCATCTTCGGGATATTCAGCATTTGTCATTGAGGATATGGTTTGTGCGGTGTTGGTGTTGTATATCAAAGCTTGTTTTGCTCAATTGTGCCACTGCAAGCCCAGTGAGCGTTTACGCGTGTCCGTGGTTCGGAGAGCGGTCCAATTCCTGCGCTCCTCTGCCTAATTATGCGACCAATTTACTGGATAATTATTGGCACTATCGGCGGTCCTGCAGTTAATTATTGCCCCCGTTTTATTATGAAAGACGCCAGCGCTGTGAAGGTTACATCGTTCACCGACACGTGCAGACGCTTGGCGTTATGGTGCGTTATTGTTGTGTTAAAACGGACTGTGACCAGGAGTGATCGATATGCCATTTATTATTAGTTTGGTGTAAGTGTAACCTGTAAAATATATTTAGATGACTTAATTTACATTGGAAAATGTTTTCAGTGTTATACAGCAATTTTGCTTTTATCTTGTCATGATAATTTATGCAATGCTCTCATTTGTGCCTGTTTAGAGTTTCATCTTGATTTTCTTTATCAGTAATTGAATGCAAAGTGGTTGAAAAAGTGTAATGAACTGCAGGTTGTCACTTTTTCACCACCTTAAAATTTTAAAACTGCAACTAAACTTGGTTTAATCGTTGATTAGTATTATTATTTACTTTTAACTGACCATTCACTGAGATCTTATAAGTATTTTTTTATTTAGTATTATTAATATTATTATTTTGTACATTTCTGCATTTGACTAAAACAAAACGTTGACCCTGAGTGGCATGCTTACTTTAATTGACTACTAACACCGTTTAGGGACCTTTTATGTATTACATTTTGCGACGAACGCACGTTATTATTCAAAATGTTTACTTATTACACCACATGTATTTGTTGAAATTAGAATGGTGCTGTCAAAAATATTTTTGAGTGCTTATGCATGTCTATCCCAAACAGACATATTATATCCCCACTTTTTCTGACACTCAAGCACCTCTGAAATAGTCTGTCGCGCGCGCACTGTAAATGAAGTCCAATGACAGATACAACATCAATTCAGCACGTGCGTTACCAAGGCTATACCGCCTGCCCCAATGACACGGAACATTAGCATATGTCACTGTCTCACAAAAGATAGTTTTTTTTTTCTTTGAGGGAGAAATCAGCTCCCGTTGAAGCAGAATCAATTCAGTACGTCCAGTAGCTTAGTGGATGTAATTTAATGTGCAGTTTTCCTTTATGCTGCGACGGTTAACACAGGCGCGTGATGTGCGCAAAGGCGCGCGCGTTCTGCAATCACGCAGGGCGCAGGTATAAAGAGAGAATGACCACATAACCAGATATGCAGAATCCAGAGAGACCCTTAGATAATGGGCTTTTACCAGGAATGTGCAGTATGTATTTCTGGATAATGCGGAAGGAGAATAGCAGAGCGAAATCCGTAAGGTGAGCCCAAAACACAATGGCAAACGCACTGAATTAGACTAAGAACTTTCGTCTTTACTTTTAATGTTTAGAAATTTGATTCTTTAATAGCATGTTGAAATAGTAATGTTTTTAAAATATTATTTTAGTGATGTTTTTAATCACCTTTATCATATCTATATTAATGAACTTTGTAAATAGGTTAACAAACGACTCATTTCATTTTTGAAAAAGAAAGAGATAGTTATTTCACATTTTTTGGACTATGATAAATGCAGCAATGTAATAACATTTGAATATCAGTTCATGTGTTTATCTCGTCTCTGTGTGGTTGTATCGGCAGAATAGTGCTTTGCCAGATTTGTGGCCTTTGTGGCTTATAAGCAGAAGTGACTGGAGGAAGATCATAAAACTTAATGAACTTCTCGGCTGTTGGAGGTCTCAACTGTGGGAGGGCAAGGCCCTGCTTCACCGCCCGGTCTGCTTGAGTTGTTCTTTATGCCTGTCCAAAAACAGATAGAATGAGGAGCAAAACAGAAAGAAAGTAATTGATTACTAATTGCTGTGGCTGTATCTTAATGTAGCTGTTAATGTAAGCCGTAGCTTCATGTAGCTACCGTTGCTGTTGTGTCTCAAGAAAAGATGATAGTTGCAAGGAGAGAGAAAATTTACATGTGTATCTGGTGTGAGTAATTTCAAATAATATTTCAGTATATTACATTTTATATTTACTTAAATCTCAGTGTCTTTCAACTATATATATATATATATGTGTGTGTGTGCGTGTGTTATATTATCTCAAAAACTTTTGTTGGATTGTGTGATATATAGTTGGACACATGCAATACTTTTCTTTGAAATTCTATTTTTGTGTTTAAACAATCCAAATACTGTTAAATGTAAGCACATTTATAGCATTTTCATATAAAACCTTTTTTATATTTAATTTTACATTGTACATGTATTTTCATTACTATAAAGCCACCTCCAGCTGTTGACTGTGTTTCCATATGCACCTATCATGTTACGTTTAATACAGCTATGTCCCTTATTACATTATAGCTCTAATTAAATATGCATAAAGAGTAGAGTCCCTAAGTATGCTAATTATTTAAATGAGCTTGTTTACTAGCTCAGTTGCTGTAATCTCGGTTAATCCCTTTGACGCTGCCTTTTTGAATGGTTCCCCCCCCCCCCCCCCCCCCTTCTTAACGCATCCGGACTAATTTCCTAACAAGCTTCTCTCTGCTAATTTGTTTATTAACTCACAAGTGAACATAAGCATGATATTTTCTTACTCTGTACATATATGTTTGCTTTTCTTTGTTTCCCGCTTTGTAAAATAAGACATAAAATAAAAGGCTTTTATAATATCACAGGAACAGATTGTTAAAATTGTTAAGTCATTTTTTTTTTTTAAAGTAGACAGTGTAGAACGACCGGTACTTGAATTTTCCTGCTATAGTGTGTAGGTCTTGAGAGATGAGGAAAGCTGGCGTTTTTTTTTTCTCCCCTCAGTGCGAGACATTTTTTTTCTTTTTCTTTCTCCACAAGCCCGTTGAAGGACATTGTCTCATCAGAGTGATAAGAGGGACTTTCACTGATAAGCATGCTACTCCTTGTTGTTGTTTTTTTTTTTTCATTTTCAGCCAAACACATCTTCTGTGAGGCTTTTTTTCCCCTCTAACACACCACACACATAAGTGAACACCTTGTGTCACAGCATTATGTATTTTGCTTATCGTACTCAACAGATGCGTAGAAGAAATGAGGAGTTGAGAGGTTCTTGTCAGGGTTTGATGCCGTTGCAGTGAGAGGAAATCTGTGAAAATGGAAAACTATGACATGATTAAGTTCCTGAAAGTTATCGGATGATGCGTGCACAATTAGCAAATGCAGTCTCTGCAACTTGTTGTACATGTCGGACATGTTCTGTCAATCTACGACTGCCATGGCGATTTTAATATGTTACGTTTAGCTAATTTGTATTACATACAAAAGAAAATAACAAAACTTCAAAGTTGCGTCTCAGCTCATTTAATAGTTATTTTTTTCGTAAATAGTAGTTTTCATCATTGAACTTAGTGTGTGTGATATTGATATTGTACAGTTTATGTCATACAGTCACTGCTAAATGTATCTCTCTTTATACAGTAAGAGAAAATGCTAACAACTGCCAGTGCTGATGTATGAATAAGTTCCAATCGGAGAGATTTCTTGGCCTTGTATTTGTGAATCGCAGCAGAGAACAGAGCTTTGAAAAGATGAAACATTCATTGTTGCTTTTGGATCTGATGCAAAGCGGGCTTAAAGGCGAAAAGGGGTAAATCAAACCTGAAGTGTTTGTACTGTAACTATGTAAACAGTGAGAAGGAAAAGCTGTGTATGTACATCTGTTTGTAGAGCGAGCTAACAGAGATTTGACTTCGGGATGCTTGAGTGTGTACCTTCGCCTTGACTATGAGAATGTCAAGGATGTACACAACATACACACCCTGAAACTGTGATATGTAGATGTGCGGAGAGACTCTAGATCTCTCTTATCGCTCATTCCGAAGGTTGTGAATGACAACCGTCATGTTGACGAGTACAAAAAACGTGCCGAGTTAATTGTCAGATTAACCACAGATTAGTGCAAATTCAAAGTCTTGTCGGGCTGATAGGTTTGAGTTGTTTTTGGGATCCCCGGGGCACTGCGGAGAATCGGCATGAAAAAAAAATTCTTTCTTTCTCTTTTTCAAAGAGTGGCTGGGGCTAGATGATGTGTTTGAGAGAGAGAGAGAGAAAGAGGGTGGATGGAAGAGGAGAGGAGAGAGATACATGCATGGCGGATAAATGGATAGAAGCGTTTTGCAATGCAAAGCTGTCTGTAGTGTTGGGGAGCTTTCTTGGCACTCCACTAACTGCTACTGGAGGCCCTGAGTAGATTTCCCCATTGCTAATGCCCTAGAAGTATTAATTCACTTTGATATGCTAATTAGAGGGCATTATGCAAGAAATGAGATTAAGTGGCAGCGTGAAGTCATTTGCCTGTCAGTAAATTGAGTGTTTTTAGCAGGAGGGGTTTGTTTTTTTTTCTTCTCTTCCACTTTCTCTCGCTTTTGCATTTAAATGAATCAAATGAAAGGAATGTGGCAGAATGCTTGAAAATCATTTTTTGTTAGCAGATGCTGTTTTTTTTCTGTTTTTTTTGCTTTCTCAGTCTCTCCCTCTCTCCCATTTAATTTTTTTAGGTATCTGTTTTTCCGAGGTCTCTTAAGCGTGTTTCGTTCACTGCTATTTTTTCCACGTTTCCCCCCCCTGCATAATCATTATAGCACCATTATACAACGTTACCGCTAACATGTTCGGGTCAGATTATTGGGCGGCATAATTAACAAATCAGATTATTTTAGTTTAATGTCTGCGGTGCCATTAAGATATAATGTGTCTGATCCAGGCTACAGCGATGGAGGAATCCCTGCACAAAGGAGCCTTAACGTGTGGAGAATAAACTTGTCTGGTTTGTTTCGAGAGGGAATACAGAAGTGCAGCAGCGAATTGAGGAAGACCTCTGCTGGGTTGACTGTGTGCTAATCAGACAGTGAGTGTGTGCGTGTGTGTTTGGGTTGTTTGCTTTCTCTCCGCCGGTAGAGAGCAGGGCTGGCGGCAGCAGTGGCAGATGCAGCGGGAGCAGCGAGGAATAACAAAGGTGAAAGATTACCTCCATATGGCATTTCTGACCAGGAAAGAGAGAAAGAAGGGAGGAGGAGTGGGGGGGGGGTTAGGTGTGCTCCGAAGCAACACTCCTTTCTGAAGTGAGGTTTAATCAATACAGAGAGATTACAGAAAACTATTACAGGGCCAAAATCATAGGCTCCTCTTTCTCTCTCGGTTTCTCTCCTCTTCTCTTGTTTGCTGCCTCGGCGGCGGCTGCCTGCCTATTGACTTGTTGTTTTTCTGACCTTTGACTCATCAAGTTCAGAAACGGGAGGTCTGGAGGAGAGACTGCAGGAAGCCGGCAGTGTGGCCCCCGCAGCGCTGTTCCCCTCACACACGCACACACACACACACGTACGCTATTTTTCAGCAAAGGGCTGTGTGTTGTTATTTGTGCATCGGCGAGACCCTTCTTTGTGCACTCTGAACCGGCTGAATTAATTTGTAGGCACCATCGTAATTAACCACACGCGAGGCCGGCTAAAAGCATTACCTTGAAAAAATGGAATGCATGGATTTCTAGAGTAAGCGTTTCTTAAACCCTCGGGGACCATTCATTTTGAGGCGCCCCGACAAAGCGGTAATGAGCCAACTAAATCTAGCCTGAAGTTAATTTGACATCTGCTGGGTTATTGTTGTTATTACTTGAATTGTCATTGTTATATATATTTTTTGCTATTTACTTTCTATTTTTAAATAATAAGAGGAAAAATAACATGAAAGTGATATTTTCAGTATCAGTTGATTGGATTATTATGAATGTGACGGCTTATTTTAATACTCCATGATTACAGATTATTAATTAATGAGAGAACATACTCATTAATTGTTTGCTAATTACGAAATAACAAAGGAGCACTTAACCATGAAACTATGAAAAATTGACTCCGGCTTGCGATCCATATTTGTGTAGGTGGGAAGCCGTGCGTCTCAGTCTCTTTATGACATCATCAAGAGCCCGGTCGTTATGATCCAAAGTAAATATTAGTGAGCGTCGCCCTCCTCTCTCGCCTTTAGTTACAATAGCAAAAGGGTTTTTTTTGTTTTTTTTTGCGAATGTCTGAGTAAATGTATGCAGCCCGCAATAGAAAGCCATTCAGCAGTGGAGACAATTGACTTTGGGCTGCTTTTTGTTCGCGTCTGCCCCAGCGATGCGTCTGCAGTGACAAGATAGTGTAAGGCAGAATGGCTTCTGCTCAGCAGGGCGCCTGGACTCCTGAATGCTGTGGCCTCTCTCTCTCTCTCTCTCTTTATCTCTCTGTCCTTCTCTCTCTTTCTCTGTTTCTTTCCATTACTAGACTTTGTGTTTGAAATCGAGGAAGAGTGACTGCTATCTTCCTTACAGTGCCGTAAAACCCTTTGATTTTTCCTTTCCGGTAGAAGGTGGGTATGGAAAAGAAAGAGCAGATGAAGGAATTAACAAAAGAAAGAGAGAGGGTACGGATGGATGTCAGGCTGGTGAGAGGCAAAAAAAGACTGCAAAAAAAAGGAGAGGAGAAAATCTTTAATCACAAGGTTTCACACGCTTTAAGCATTTGTCTTTTTTTGAACAAATGTTCCCACTCTGTGCCTTGTCTGAAATATTTTTACATATATGAGGCTAATCTACTTCTTGTTGCATATGGCAAAGGCTTTGCTGCACAAATAATGCTTCTATGCATAAACATACATTCACATCAGTATGATTTCTCACTGTACTTATCCGCCGTAGTCTTTGTCTGAGGTTTTGTGAAAAACAGCTCCATAGTTGTTTTTTGTGCTTATTTTTTTGTTTACGTTTTGTGTAGCACATTAGCTATGCAAATAAGCCTTTTATGGCGTAACATTTTGGCAGGTTTATTGGGAAATGTCCCAAATGTACATGTAAATAGACCGTTAGCAATGGCAGAGCTGGTGAAAATGCTGTTTCTTATATGATAAAAAGAAAATGTTGCTATTGAAATGGCTCTGGCTTGTGTTTTTTATTGAGAGACAGTCAAGGAAATGAAAACAGGACATGTTGCAGGTCAGATTCAAATCCGTTTTTCCCACATGAGCACCAAGGATCAGTGTGACTAGAGCTACTGCTAACACTTTTCAGTGATCGTGAATCTCAGTCTCCTTTGGGTTCAATAAAAGGCTTAGTGTCTTGATAGAAAGTGTGACTTTAATAATCCACTGCAGTGTTTCTCAGTATGTGCTCTGTGCATTAGAGAGAGAACATTCAACTCCCCAGAATCTGTACGGCTGTTTGTGGCATTGTCTTTATTTTGCTTGTCTTATTCATAAATTGCCTCTTGATTCCTCAACACACACACACACACACACACACACACACACACACACACACGCACGCACACTGCCAACCCCTTTCCCGTTCTACCCAGTCTAAGATGAGCTCATGTTTCATTTAATTATGTCTGACTTCAGATTGCTCCTGTAGCCTGTATATGAGGAAGTAGACATGAAAAAGTTGATAAAGATCTTTTGAAACTCATGGCCAATCAGAGCAGGATTTCCACAGCCACTTTTGTCTCAGTGTTTTATTTTGTCTTATATAAAACTACACTAATTCAATATGCTATATGATCATTTATTTTCCCCCCCTTGATGCTTTACCTACACCTTAACCGGTGTCACGTAAATGCTCTCTATAAACATACACACACGTTCCTCAGATGCGGTGACTGGCGCAAACCTCTGATGAATCTCACATCACCTTTGAATTGTCAGCTATCCTTTGCCGTTTAACTAAATTGTGCTCTGTATTGAAACATTAAATTTTCATTTAAAAAAAGTAAATGTTCCCACCCGGCGCTGCTGTTTTAATATTTTACATCGCCCCCCCCCCACGGCCTGTCATCTGTATATGAAATAAGTGCAATTTGTGATGCGTTGTCATCAATAATTTTGTCACCAGGGCGTAAAAGCTGTGAAACACCCATCCACCCACAGCACTGTTTGTGTCGCATACAGAGCAAACTGTGATGCGATGAGCAATGCTAACGTTGGCCAAACGTTCTGGATATGATATTTGTGTAACTCAATTCATACGCCGCTGTCTAACACGGGTCCCATTTGTTATTGACACTAGGTTCATGGGCTGTTATATTCAGTTTTATATAGATATCTTCGATATTGCAAGCTGTGGTACTGCATCCAGTAATGGAAATAAAGCCTTTTTTTTTCTCTTGAATTATTCTCAGTGTTGTGTTACACTGATTTACGTTCAACATGGCACTAAAATAAAACCAGGGTTTTCAACCATGAACACCCTGGAGGCCCGTGAAGGTTCTGTAAGGGGGTTCTTAGACTTATACAGAATATTTTTGAATAATTTGTATATATATCTCAAAATTTATTTCTCAAAATGTGGTTAATTCATTGTAGAAAGACACAAAACTCTTCTAATCTGATTCGGTTGGTTCTATAGAGCATAAAACCACCATTTAAAATTGTAACAACACATGGACAACACACTAGCACAATAAATGTAAATGTAGTTGAGAGGCTAAGCATTTTTCAAGCATTTTCATATTAGTTGAGTCCTTGGACTGAGCAAAGGTCAAAAAAGGATAAGAGTCCAAATTTTACTGTAAAATGATTGGGAGCCCCTGAAGGGTCATATTTAGGTTTCAAGAACCACCTGGAGAACCGTAAACTACAACTGTGCAGTACGTGCAATTATTCCACCTCCACTACTCTTACAGACCTGCAAATAACTCTGGCATGATTATTAATTTTGCAGGTGATTACACAATTCAAGTGCATTACTCAATTCCGTCTCCGAATTTTTACAGGCGCCCACTGAGGTAATGTCCAAGTGCTTGCAGAGGTTTTCCTGGGTCGCAGGACCTCGGCTCTGCACGGCTATCCAACAGAACCTGCATCACTGTCAGGATGCTTATTAGCACAAAAAGGGTCAGGTGGGTGGGAGGGGAGGGGAGGAGAGTGGTCCTCTCATTGTAATGACATCGCTATTTATAGATCTCCATTTCATTAGCCTCCTCTGTTTCAGTGGTGAGATTTTCTCAAGGGGCAGAGGATGCAAGTCCATATACTTTCTCATGTGTGTAATATGAAGGGTTTGTCGATGCACACTTGCCTTTCTAGGGCAGAACTGCTGCATAGCCATGTTTATTTTTCTGTATCTTATGGTATTTTTTTTTTTTGGAATCCTTATGGTTGAGTTTAATCAGTGTGATTGGTTGGTGGTTATTTATTTATTTATTTATTTTCATTCAATCTCACAGTAATCCTTATATGTATTATATATTTTTAAAGAAAGTTCAAATTTTCTTTATAATCGCATGGATATTCTGGTTTACTAAGTTGACTTTTTTTTAAAGCAGTTTATATGTGGAATGTGTTCAGAATATCTAGTGAAATCACATACTATTGGCTGATGCATTTTTAGAGCTCAGATCATTTTGCCTGATGTGTGTGCAGAAATCCAAACGTTTCCTTTAATAGTAAATTAGACTCAAGTAAGCCTGTTGTTTTTTTTTTTTTTAGCTTAAAGCAGCATTTCAGGGTCTTATTCTCCCCACAGCACTGCTCTATCCTCCCCTCTTCTTATTTGCATTCCTCAAATGAAGTCCCTGTGCCATTGTTCCTTCAGCATTTCATACGTTAGAATGATATATTGGAAGCAGAAATGGGAAAAAGACCGCAACGCAATGAAATTTTAATCATCGTCTTCTGCTGCTTTAACAAGGCAAATAATTCTTATTGGCTGCTGTGTTAAGATTTCTAATATTTAATTCATAACAAAGCTGGCGTTATTCTGCCACTGCCTTGTCAAGCCTCGCTTCGTCTGCACAGAGCAGCGGCTAAAAAAAAACCTATAAGCAGACGTAAATGTCCGAAAGCTAGCGGGCAGCGTCCTCAGGAGTGGTTTCTAAAAATCGACTACTAGGCATTCCTTGGATTTAATCGCTGGAGGGGTTATATATCGATTGATTTGCACTTATTTATTTAACATCAAGAAAGCAGCCTAATGCCATCGCTCACTTTGACTGTGGCGTTTTCGGTTAATGCTCACACGTTTAATGTTCCTTTTTTTCCCTGAGTTAAACATACACTCCCATAAATAAATTATTTTTTTGTCGCACACAGTTGACAGGAATTTTTAAAGCCAACCCGCTACTGTAACCGAAAAGTTAAATGCTAATGTATGTGTTTTTGCAACCATGGGGGCATTTACTGTCTTGGGAGAGGAAACAAGTTATGCAGGCCACGCAGAGTATCTCACAGAGAGTAAACTGTTGAACTCCTGACTGAACTAGATTTACGCTACGTGTTGCTAACGGTGCTAGAGGGAATGCTCCTCTGTCCAACTTTTCCATCTTTATACATCCCATCAGTTAAACAATCCAGAAAGCCTCAACTAAATGTAACAACATTCTTTTCTTCAAAAGTCTCCAGTGTGCTGCCTACGTAGGCAGCATTTTAAGTTGTCATTCCAAGGTGAAGGCTGTTCCAAAAGATGGTCAACATAATTATGCTACTATAATATGCTACCTATTTTTGAGAATTGTAAGTTTTTATTATTCAATAATATAAACTGAAAAGTTTGGGGTAATTTTAATGTTTTTGATAGAAGTCTCTTATTCTCACCTACCTGCATTGATTTTATCAGAAATACAGTAAAAAACAGTATTATTGTGAACTATTATTACAATTTAAAAGGACTGTTTTCTATTTGAATATATATATAAAAAAAATTATATATATATATATATATATATAAAATTCCTGTGATGGCAAAGCTGAATTTTCAGCAACCATTAATCCAATGATCCTTCAGAAAGCATTCTAATATGAAGTGATGCTTACTATTTATTTGAGGAAACAGTGATACATTTGGTTCTGGATTCTTTGATAAATAGAAGGTTCAAAAGAACAGGATTTATTTAGAATATAAATCTTTTATAACATTATAAATGTCTTTACGGTCACTTGATCAGTTTGCTATATCTTTGCTGAACAAAAGTATTAATTTCTTTCAAAAAAAGTCTTATTCACTCAAAATTCATGAACAGACGTGTATGGATAGAATTAGTGCATTGTGATTAAAAATAAATGATTTTACCCAACATGTATCTGTGCGATTTAATTGTTTTTAGAGCAGTGCTCCATTAGTTTAGCAACATGCCAACTGCCAACATGCTTGAAATCAATTGCCAGTCGAGCGATCGCTATTTATGTCCCACAAAGATTTGTCGAGTAGAGCGTTCCAAGTCACTTATGATGTTCCATGATAGTCAGAAGGCAGCAGCTGTCTGTGTAGGCAGCTCACTAGGTTTTGGAACAGAGCTTGTCTCTTCACCCTAAGCCCTTGAAGTTCATTTTTGTAAGCTGAAGCAACGGAAAGATGGCGCAGGGCCAGCCGGAGCTAGGTGCTGTCTCATGTTTCAGGGAGAGGGGGCAGATCCTGTTCTGGGCTCATGGTGAAATGGCTTAATTGGTGTCAGAGCCCCTGGGATAGTCTCTCTCTTTCTCTCTCTGGTTATCTCTCTCTCTCTTTCCCTTTCTCTCGGTGTGCTCTGAAAAAGCAACTTTACATCCTCTCCTCTCCTCTCCTCTCCTCTCCTCTCCTCTCCTCTCCTCTCCTCTCCTCTCCTCTCCTCTCCTCTCCTCTCCTCTCCTCATTGAAACCTGGCCAGTTCGTGCTGCTTGAATGAGGAGTGAGCAGCACCATAACAATACTTGCTGATGTTTGGGATGACAGAAATGAATACGCACTCAGCTCCTGGGAAAGTGGTGATTAATGGCAGTGAGTAGGGGAACATTCTCCTTTCCTCCTGCTACACTTTGATGGGGATTGAAAAGCAGCAGAAGTAAAGGGTCAGGTTTTTATTCTCTCACAACGCGGAGGTCATCCTCGAGAACATTATTGCTATTTCCTGCTGCCTTTCTTTCCATTTTCTTTCTTGTTCTCACTTCTTCATTCTATATTTCTTCATCATCTTCATCCTCGTGTTATTGTCGGTTGGAGGTCCTATTTTCCCAATGAGGCGTCCCAGTATGTGGTAGAATGATATGGGATTTTCAATCGCTATTCGAATATATATACATATATATATATATATATATACATATATATATATATATATATATATATATATATATATATATATATATACATATATATATATATATACATATATACATATATACATATATATACATATATACATATATATACATATATACATATATATATACATATATATATATATATATATATATATATACATATATATATATATATATATATATATATATATATATATACAGCTGTATACCGGTCAAAAGTTGGTATTAAGGTTGGTAAGATTTTTTTAAAAATGTTTTTGAATGAAGTCTCTCACCAAGGCTGCATCTAAAATACAGTAAAATGTTTTTTTTTTTTTTTTTAATATAAAATAACTTTTCTAATTGAGTGTACTTTAAAATGTAAGTTATCCATGTGACAGCAAAGCTGCCATTACTCCCACAATCCTTCAGAATAATTTTGATATACTATTCTGTCAGGACCACTATCGTCGAAAATGATTGACAATTAGCATACAGTTTGGATTGGCGGTGTGGTTCTGTTCTGGGCTAGAACTCCCTGCGCATTCATGCAGACTAGCATGGATAAGAGCAGGGAGAGCAGCAGTAACCACTCTTAGGGTAAACAGAACAGAACCAACATGAATGTATCCCAAGATTTTAAAGTACAACATAATTCATCAGGGAATCAGAATACCAAATCCTGACTGACGAGAGGTGGAGCTGGGGATGGAGGAGGGTAATTCGCTCCTGAGAAACAGCTTATAAATGTATACAGTGATAGGCGTATTCCTATAGGTAGACGTGGATCAGCTGAGAGTCGAACTTGACTAACGTGACCTGCCAGAACTGACGCTATACGCTTGGTTTTTGGTGCTCAGAAAATAATCCGTTTATCAATTTTGAAAACAGTTGTGTTTTCTTTTTTTTCAGCATTCTTTGATGAATAAAAGGTTCAAATGAACATTTATTTCGATCAATTTAATGTATCTTCTCTGAATAAAAGTATTCATTTTCTTTCAAAAAGAAATTCTAACTGACCCTAAACTTTTAAACATAGTGTATGTATGTGATCTATAGGCAATTGTTCTCAACTGGCAGGTTGAGAAGGTTCTGTTCTGATAGTTACAAATAGTAGGGAAAAATAATGCTAACCCAATTCTAAAATGCAACTGAATGTGTAAAATGCCATAGAATTGTGTATTATTATGATAACAGCTTTTAAAAAGGAGAAATGCTTCATGTGTCTGTTGTTGATGTCAGAGGGAGGTCATGTGTCCATTCAAAGTTTATGGTATTTTTCAACGTTTTATGTCACTTTATGTAAATGTCAACCAGAAAAGGTTTTATGACATGCGCTTCCATCTTTTGAAAAAAAAAAAAAAAAAAGAATAAAATTAGACAAAGCAAATGAAAGACACATACAAAAAATATAGGTTACTGTGAGCTAATGCAATGAAAGACAGCTAATCTAGTTTTATGGTCTAATAGTATATTTATGGCTGGCAAATTTTCTCAATTCACCTGCCAAAAGTTTTGGACCCTATTTAAAATCATTCAAATGTAAATCACAATTCACAGACTAGATCTGATTTTGTTCACACCATGTATTCATGCCTTCATATGAGTTTAGATAGTGAGGTTAATCACTGTCACACAGTTTTTCCTCCTTCACTCTCTTCTTTGTCTCCCTGGCAGTGGCAGGGTCCCAGGGACATCGCCTCAGTTACTTGTTAATTCATTTAATCAGGGATCTTGGCACTCTGCTCTTCTCCTGGCTGGTGCAGTAATCTTATTTAGAGTGAGACGCAGAGGAAACCGCATGTCCGCGACCTGAGAATTTCATCCCTGTCAATACACACTCCGCTCAGCACAGCAGGGTTCCCTCCTTACCACTGCTCTGGACACAATACAGATCATTTCTATTGCTATATTTTAGCATTTATTTTATTTAGTCATCAGACATGTGAAAAAAGTTTTGCATTTTGCATTTGCCCTTAGATTTAGATCTCAAATATCAAATGCATTTGTGATCATTTTGATCACAAAACCATTTCGCAACAAAGTTAAAGTAGGCGAACCGGATTCGAGTATATCATTATCGTTTGCGTCCTATTAGAGATGGCGTGCTTTTTTAATCAAGCTGTTCATCTCTTCACACTCTCCTTAGGTTTCATATTAGAAGAGAAAAACAAGAGGACCATGTCTGTACCTGCAATGAGGGCTTTTGGGGAAGTCTTGTAGCTGCAGAAATGTAAAGTGAAGGTTTAGACACTGGCCACTCTGCTGACAGCTCGATTTTTTTTGCTCACTTTTGCCTCTCAAATAAGCGGCAACTCTGTCAGAATGATTGATAGCGATTTGTTTTACGTGGCACAGTTTGAGATTTTTCACTCTTTTTCTCTGCCTTACAAGGAGTTGAGAGTTTTTAGAAGTGGAGCAGAGTTTAGTAAAAAAAAAAAAAAAAAAAAATATATATAGACAGACAAGTGCTGAAGAGGGTTTTTTAGATTTCACAGGGAAACTACATGTCAAATATTGATGGTAATGAACTAGTAGAATAGTTTGACTCTTGACATCCCCTTTTTGTTACTAGAAAAGCTGATGTTAGATGTTTCTAACAAATATTTCCCTCTTGTTTCACTTTTTTTTGTTTAATTAAAAACAATATAAATATAGTGTGTGGGCGAAATGAGACTTTTTTTTTTTTATAGCTTTTTTAGTTCATTCCCATAACACTTCACAATTTTCTTAATTTGCCCTAACCTTTAATATAATCATGTAGAGTAAGGCATCCTAACACATGCAAATGAAGATGATACACCAAGGACAGAAGGCGTTTCTAAACTTCCTCCTCAAATTAGAGACCCTTTCAACGTGACACGAGGTGTAACAGTAACATTCCTATCAGATAATTTGAGCTTATGTGTGTCTGCTTGCATTGAGTGTTTAACTGACTTTTTTTTGTGCTGGAAATATTATGAGCATTAAATGTGCATATACGTGTGCATGCAGAGCACGGTCATAGTCACGCGGCTGCGCCGGGATGGTAGTGTAGCAGAGTTAATTTATTTAATGACTGAACCTCTCCTGTCTCCTGAGCCCTGATTATTCTCTCTGCCTGATGAGAGCAGAGATAGAGTGGAGGAGAAATAGAGCACACATACACACACACACTCCGTAATATGCATTTTAACATGTATTTTAGATGTTTCAACACACACAAAAAATATTTTTAATTTTAAAATGCAAAAGAATGCAACCCTAATACTAAATATAAATGTATATATTATTATTACTACTAATTAAATACAATGAGAATGCGTCAATTATCAATATGTATAGTGTGTATACATACAGTCAGTAGACTGTACACAATAGTGTGCAAACTCTACCTCTCTCTCCCTGTCTATCCAGGCACCACTGATCAACCTGGACTGTAGGGCACACTGCTAACACACAGGGTCTGCAGTAGAATGGAAGCGCTGGACCCTTTAGCTCAACCCGAAGTTGAAATGAAGTAATGAAAACACAACGTGATGGCTCAGAGGATGAGAGAGAGAGAGAGAGAGAGAGAGAGAGAGAGAGAGAGAGAGAGAGAGAGAGAGAAAGAGAGAGAGAGAGAGAGAGAGAAGGAAAGTCAACGTATAGCATTTCCATAAGCCATCATCAGCAATCCAGCGGAGGGTCGCGCAAACTGGAAATTATTTCTCCAGGCATTCGCTGTCAAGTGTTATTCAAATAGCGCCAGCCTCATATTTGAATAACAGCCGACATTTTGAATTAATTAATCAGCCCGAGATAGTCCAGGGCCTTTTCTCATTAGCGGACGGGTCAGGCCGGAGAAGATATATGCTCTGGTGATGATATACTTGTCTTTAATCGTGATTTATGGAGATTTGCGATCGCACACAATTTGTCAGAGGTTCCGGGAGCATGCTAAAAATAAATAGATAACAAAACAGGACAGAACATATTTCATTACCTGATCTTTGATTGATCTGGCAAATGCTGGAAAAATCATGTTTTTTTTCTTTTGCAACACACCGTAAGCATCACACTTGCAGTTTTATGTTCCTCTAGTTGCTGTCAGCTCTTTTTTTCTATTGCTGTTTAATGTCAGTATTGGAATATTTATGTAGTCTTTGTTATTATTATTATTAATAATATTTAATCATAATAATAAATTCTCAATTTAAATACAATGACCATGTTTCAATTGTCAAAAATATGTAATAATGTAGGCAAAATACTGTTCATTTTAAGTTATAATTATATTATACTGTATTTTAAGTATATAAGTTTAGGGTCGTTTCTTATGCTCAGCAAGGCTGCATTTATTTGATCAAAACATACAGTAAAAATAGTACTATTGTGAAATATTATTACAATTTAAAATAACTGATTTCTGTTTTAATATACTTTAAAATGTAATTTATTTCTGTGATGGCAAAGCTGAATTTTCAGCATCATTACACCAGCCTTTAGTGACACATCATCCTTCAGAAATCAACAGTTGCGCTAATATTTTTGTGGAAACCATGATACATTTTTTTTTTTTTTTTTTTTTCAGGATTGTTTGATGAATAGAAAGAAGCAGAATTTATTTGAATTCGATTTTTTTTTAAACAATGTAAATGTTGTTACTGTCACTTTTGGTTTATTTAATGCATCGTTTTAATAATTGAATGCTGCTGAATAAAATAAAATTTAAATAATTAATTCCTTTCAAACATCTCACCGACCCCAAATTTTTGAACGGTAGTATAACTATGTGTAAATTTTCTCTCAGTCCCGCAGAAAACGTGTCCTAAATTAGAGAACGAGCGTTTTGTCGGCGCCCTATGTAAATAACATCCCGCGGAGTTGCTGACAGTCCGGTGTTAAGCAAACTGTCACTTTTCTTCTCTTGTTTAGTGCCGGACAAACATTTCCAGAGATGCTATCTGATTTAAAAAAGGGATGCTGGTCTGCTGCTGTAGCTTCAGTTAAGAAATGTAGAAAATCACTTTACATTTTGTGTATTCATCCATTAATATGTATTATTATTTTGGCTATGTGTGTGTGTGAGAGTGTGTATATTCATATAGGTAATACATTCAAATCCAGATGGCTTGTGGCCAAGGAGCATTTCACATCTAGGATTACACAGACCTAGTTTGAGTCGTGCTTAGAGACTTGTTAATGTGCTTGTGTTTTCAGATGAATTAATCATTCCTCCTGCCGGTACTCGTGCACTGTCAAGTGGACTTGTTCTAAGTGTGTACATATACACGCTTAAGTAGTATGTATGTTTAGAAAGGGAAAAGTTAGGCGCTCTGGAAAATAAAGGCATGCTGGTTTGCGGTTTCGTGTTTGTGGGTGTTTGCACACGCTCGCGGTGGTTAAGTGTGTAGAGAAGGAGTTTACGTTGTAATTGGTGTGTCTAGTGCCGAGCGAGGGCTGCGTGTTGGAAGTGTTACAGAGTAATAGGAGAGGCGATCTTCTAAATGCCTGAAACAGCTGCTAACTACGTCTGACTGTGTGTTTCAGCATTAACACTGCCCTAACAAGACTCACCCAGATGCCTGCCAACACACGAGCGTTTACACTAGACTTTTTCTGTTATGTTTACGGCTGTCTGATGTAAGACGTGAAACCGCTTCCTACAGGTATATGAATCTGCGCTAATAACCTGTTAGCACCCTTTCAGTGAAGTGCAAATAGAATTTTCTTCGCTGTTTTGCATTGTGTATTATTATTTTTTTTAATGCCAACACCATATGTAGATAAAACATAAGTATAACAACTTTCACCATTTCCCAAGATGCATCAATAGTTTTAAGCTTTAATTGTTTTAAACTTCTGGAATGTGTCACCACATTTCACGGGAATCCAATTATAAACAGAGACATGCTTATTTGCATCTCACTTGCATCTTATCCCTTTAGGTGTTATTATTCTTCATTAAAAGGAGGCAAACTGAGTCTGTGTGGATGAGAGTGTCAATATCTACATGTTATTATATTTGGTGCATATGTGTGTGTGTGTGTGCATACTTATGGGCAGGGGGTAGAAGTGTCATATTGGCGTGCGTGCGGCCTTCATATAATGCAGCACCACGCTGACAAAACATTCAAATAAATTGCTGTCACTAAGTCCAAACGCCAGCTTCTGCGATTTTTATCTGACGGGCAGAGGACTCAAAATGTGCCCCCCTGACAGCCAGCTCCGGGACACCTATGGCAGAGAGAGGGAGGGAGACGGAAAGACAGAGGGATGATAGAAATCATGGATATGGCTGATCCGTTACGCCACAGCGCTCATCAATGCTTGATTTTAGGAATGTAAGAAAAGAGCAATGCATGTCGCGAGACATGACTGGGAGAAGATGTGACATCACGCAGTTTGCACCGCTGCTTGTTAACATGCTGCTGATGTCACTTTTGGCGCCACTGGACAACTGCTGTCATGAGAGTCCTGTTTTTTTGGTGTGTGTTTTTTTTTTTTGCTACTTTTTTTTTTGTTATTTTTATTTCTTTATTTAATGATTAATCAATGAATAATACATTCTTAATTCGTTTAGTTACATTTAACTATATTTTCTCTCTATTTTCTCTCTTTTTTTGCAGACTTTTATTTTTTGATGCAAATTTCTATGTTTATTTCTATGTTTATTTCTAAATCTCTTATAGTTTATTAACAAAAAGGCTCCCAAATATACATTTTGTCAGCTTACAGACTTACTGTAATGTTTGGTCAGGGATATATATTTTAGTGCTGTCAAATCGATTATTCAAATCTAACAAAAAAGTTTGTGTTTACATAATATATATGTGTGTGTGTGTATATATGTATATATGTATTTACACGCGCACACAGATATTTATACACATATACTGTATATATATATACACATACACACACATATTATGTAAACAAACGTTTACGTTAGATGCGATTAATCACGATTAATCGATTTGACAGCACTAATGTTATTGTTAATGTTATTGTTAACTAAATCTTATTATTTTTCATTTATTTTATTTCTACATATTTGTAATTAATATTTGTTTTTGGCTGCACATTTTAACAATAACTTCAGCTATTTTTATACATATTTAAGTTTGTTTATCAAAATATTAAATCAGCTCCCAGTTTTTACTGTTACGAAAATGCTAAACACACATCGCAAAGCTGCAATGTTGAAAATGCTGGCTCCTCGACTCAGCCACACACATTATTAAGCTATCTTGAAATCTTGCTCTGTCATTTATTGACAAAAGAGAAACAGCAGAAGGATCTGGAACTCGTGACGACGGACCTTCCTCTGCGTGTCTTACATTCTCTGTAGCATTGTTATTTTGCTCGTATGCCATCTTAATGAGAAATAGAGCCTCATTATGATTTTAAGGATGAGAGGGGAAAGCTTTTAATTAATGATATGTAAATGGTTCTGAATTGATTATGTTACAATATCAAGAGAGATGGGTAGAAGCTGTGGTGTAATATATTTTAATTAAGAATTAATTAAAAATGATGGCAATTTCAGAAAGCCTCACAGAAAATAGTGGAATTTACTCTCTGTCAGAAGTGAATTAGCCTCTGATTAAATGAATGCCTTGTATTTATAGCGTGGTTATTTTTAAGCCTCGCCAGGAAGAATTACACATTTTCTCTGATATAATTAGCTCTTGTGTCTTGGTGGTCCACCAATCGCTGGAATGATTAGAGGTCACGTGACTTCTGTACATTCTCAACCACGTTCCCTAATTGAATTCAATTTTGAGACATTTTCAGATTATATTTTTTCAAAGGCAGTGATACTCACTCTCTCTTTCACATTCTTTTTTTTTTCTATCGTGATTTAGACTTTCTATGGACTTTTGTTGTTTTTATACTTAGCTAATGACCTTTTTGCATTTTCATATTTTTATTAAGACATGTTTTCTCAGTGTATGTGATTTTGGGTTTTACTAGGGACATGTTGGGACATTTGCAGGTAAAACTTGACACATACACACAGTGTTGGATCTGTTTGTATTCATAGACACAATCTGACACATCAAACACAAAACTGTCTAACTCAATCTAAATTTAAGCTCTTTAATATCCACATTCTGTTATACAGTCATCACAGCAGCAAAGCGTGAGCCACTGAAAGTACAGATACAGCCTATATGCATTTTAAAAATCAAAATTAAACACTGTGGACTGAGACACACAACTGACAGAGTTTATCAAAGAGTCGACACTCCAGAGAGAGAGTGAACTGTGAACATGGAAAGACCCTGATTAACCCTTTAGCTGCACAGATCTTCCAGTCCTTTGTTCGAAAAGAGAGACGAAAGAAGATGCAGTTCTCAGGAGTGTAGGAGGCGGCGAAGAGGCCTTTGTTCTTGGCACTGTGTAGCACGCGCTTCAGGAAAGATTTCCCCCGCGATCAATGGAAGCGCGGCTGGGATGGGAGTAATCGAGGTGGGGTGGGGGTCCCTCGTGGTCGGGTTTGATTGGAGTGCTAAGTTTGGTGTTGAAAGGCAGAGGGGAACAGCCTGCTGGAATCAAATCCCGCAGGATCAGTTAGAGCTTCGCAACAAAAACACCTCTGTATTCCACAATAAAAACGAAATGCCTCACATAAGAGATCTTACATGAACGGCTCTTTAATAAACGCAGGGAAGAAGAGAGAGACGCAGATTGCTCTTGATTTTGTGCGAGCGTGTGTGAACAATTGTTGCTAACGTGTTTACATATCGCACATATTATGCACAATTGGACAAAATGTTAGTTTTACTAACTAGAAAATCATATATTTAATAAAATAAAAAAGTATATATATATATTATACTATATATATTATACTTATATACTTATATATATATATATATATATATATATATATATATATATAATTTTATTTATTTTTAAAGCCATTGGGGATATTTGTATACAGTTATTTCTAAAGTTGATCATAAACCCATATGCCTTAGTCTGTTGTCAGTTTTGGTCCTGGGCATTTCTTAATTAATAAAATAAAATAATAAAATAAAACATAATTCATTACCTCTAAACACATAAAAATAATTAAATGTTATATAAATACATTTGAATATATATAAAAATATATCGAGATTTTAAGTACTCATGATTTTGTATCTGTGTGTTTTGTATGTTTTTATGCAAGGATGGTGAGGCTTATGAAGACAGACAGCAAATGTTAGTTTAACATTTTTTTGGATGTGTGTGTGGGGTGAAATTAGATGTCAATACTAAACATGTTTTAACAGTGAAACTCGATAGATGTAAAAATTCCCCTCTGAATGAATAGAGCATTTGAGAAATAGAAATGGAGAAAGGCAGTAATAGGAGTCCAAGTCAGACAGCATGGAAAGCGAGAGAAGGACAGAAGAAGTGAAGGGGGGTCAGCATGTAAACGGGGGGTATCAGTTCCATTCCCTACAGAGCATCTCTCTCTCCCCCTCTCTTGCGGTTCACATCCCTCTCTCTCGCCCACCCACCCATGACTGGTCGAGTCTCGCTCCTCTCTTCGACACCTGCAACCAGTTGCAATACATCACTGTCAGGTCCGCTTTCCCCACCCATCCGCACACGTGTATGTGCGCGAGTGTGTGTACGGGGAGAGTTGAGCGCTCCTGACACACACTCCCCGGTGGGAGCGGTTGTAGGTGAGGGTGCGTATGGAGATGCCAGGTCCCCTCACCACCCTCCACTGCTCTCACGCTCAAAATATCATTCAAATGGAAGTCTGAGGATTTCTATTTTTTGTCCACTGGGCGATCTGAATGCATCAAGAGCGAGAGGTGTACCCGTGACATCGTCCCGGCTGTGTCAGACGCGGCTCTGTGGACAGAAGCGGCTCTGATTGGCTACCTCGTTTAGGGCACTTTGATCTAGTTAATACACTTGGTTAGGTTTGAGGTTGTCTAGCACTGACAGACTTTCAACTGTTGGCCCAAAGTCTGGTAGACATTAGGAATAGGACGTCGACATGTTTCACACTCTCTGCTCATGTTTAGGAATTTATTTGGGTATTCTGGTTTCGAGGTTTCACACCATACATCTGTAAACCCCGGGTTAATGTTCTTATTTGCATATTTGCAGAGTCAGATATGCAAAACACATCAATATTTGATGAGGCAAGCACTGTTCAGTGTATAATTGGTTGTTTGTTGCTGAAATTAAAGTGGTTTAATTATGTATGGTGCAATGATGAAACACACTTTTCATGAAACATACAGTATGAGAAAATCCTCATGCTCATTGGGTGCCGCCTCTGTAGACATGTTAGTAGCGTAACAATTTAGTTTGGTGACGTGAAGTGTGAAAAATAGACAATGGATCACACCTATAATGACTTTACTAGCAGAGACAAAGGAAGATTCAGTAATATGTACAACCAAAAAAGAAGCCAGAAGACAGAAAGACATGAATCAGTACGGCATTCACAAGGTGGAATGATGGAGAATATCCTGATGTCCAAGTTTCTACTTGTTTGTAGGAAAGGAAATGTATTATTGTGTAATCCGCTTTCTAAAACTCACTAGTATCAGTGTGTTGTACATAAAATTCAAAGATGATTTTTGTTTTCCATGTTGAGAGATGGCAAATATAGTAACGCTAGTTACTACTGAATGACACTTTAAAAGTGGGGTTTAAAAAGACGATAATCTGAGGTTAAGCACAGTTTGAATGGTCTGTAATTGTCAGAGATTTGATTTTGTAAATCGCACAAACTTTGATTTGTTCATCTTTGTAGGTGTTCATTGTAGCAGCTTGTCAACATCTACATTTTTAAGCTCTTGTCATTTTTATATAATATAATATAATTTATATTATTTCATATATTAGTATGCAATGTATACATATTAATGCAATGTATATATAAATATTATATTTATATATTTATTTATTTTATATATATATATATATATAATGCATATATAAACTTAATTCATTGTTCAAAAATCATTCATGATTTTTTTGTATCTTAGTTTTGTTTAATTCTCATATAAATTTGCGCCCTTTTTTAAGGATGGTCAAGCATTGTACTAGAAAACAAGATGTAGCAACCTGTTAAAATGTAAACACAATTTTCTCTCCTATCAGAATAATAAAAGCCTGTGCACCTTCATTTCTAGAAACTTTGTAAAGCCAACCAATCAGAACAGAAATTGTTGTTTTGAGTGACCTCTTGTCATTTTTGTGTGCAGTGTGAATCAGAAGGTCTGTCAATAGTTAGCAAGCATCCCATCTGCAACTGAAAGGTTTAAAAAGATCTTAAAGAGGCTAGTATTCATTATAAAGTCCAACACATTCCTACTTCTGATGATGGTGCACACTGACGTTTCCAACTGTGAATGTGAAAACTGGTTCACTTTTGATTGTTCATTAGACTTCCCCACATGAGTCTACACTCATGACACCTGCTATGCCTAGCTTGTGTGTGTTTCTGTGGTCAGTGGCCATACGCCTCAACAGGGGTGCGGAACATGGAATGAGGGCCTGTGTGTGTGTGTGTGTGTGTGTGTGTGTGTGTGTGTGTGTGTGTGTGTGTCGTGAACGGGACAGAATTACTGCAAAGTGTGAAAGCAGACTGTAATGGGGTCATTTGGAATGCAATTGGCAAGGGTTAATGTACTATGGAGAGATGAGGTGATATTGGAATGAAATTTGGGACCCGATAATGTGTTTAAATGAAAAAGGCAGCCATGAGCAGAACAGAAGAGTTGAATCAGGAGCTGGGAAGTGTGTTTGTGTGTGTGGGGAGAGGAGGTGGGACGTTTCGAGGGGGCCGTGAGAACAATCAAACTCACAGGCATACAAATGGACGTCAGGCCCTCGCT
Source organism: Abramis brama (assembly GCF_963993115.1). Taxonomy (NCBI): domain Eukaryota; kingdom Metazoa; phylum Chordata; class Actinopteri; order Cypriniformes; family Leuciscidae; genus Abramis; species Abramis brama. Next base: position 18,297,363 of record NC_139978.1, read on the forward strand.
CTCTTTTTCAATCTCTCCTTCATTTTTAAAACAAGAGTCCTCTCTGTGTCTCAGCAACCACGGAGGAAGTGTTATTTTACTGAAGGCCATCTCGGACAAAGCGCTCCATTGTGCTCTGCAAATTTATGAAATCATTTCCTGTATCATCAAGGAAAACACCAACATGAGAGTATGACAACATGAAATGTCACTTTGAAGGACTGCTTTGAAACTGAGCACCAAGGCCCCTATGATATTCAATACCCGGCATATGTTTAACATTACGGCCCGGATAAACAGCGCAATGGCCCGGTCTTGTCCTAAGATAAGTGTTTCAAAAACAGCCATAATGAAACAGAGAAGAGGCCTGGAGAGGACAGATCTTTATGCTTTGTTACATTAGCTAGTTCATTAGCCTAATTGCTGTGGGTAATCCTGTTTTGGAGGGGAACTTTAAGTGCAGTTCTGGGAGTTTCTCTTTGCCAAAGATCTTGAGGAAGACTTTCACACTGCGAGAAAAAAAAAAAATAAGTTTCTTAATCAGTATTCTTGTCTTGTTTGCTAAAAAAAATCCCTAAAACCAAGTAAAGTTACTTGAAGCAAAATTGTGTACAAATAGACTCTAATGCATCGGAATTAATTTTAATATTATTTGTATTCTAATTTACATAATTTAATATATGTATATGTAATATATTTAGAATATTATTAAAATATTAATTTATTTTATTAGAATATATATAAAATTATTTTCTTAATGCATTATTATTTTCTTGTTTGAAGTATTATAATATAATCTAATCCTTATTTGTCAATAATATTTGTCTTGTTTTAAGGATGTTTCCGTATTTTACTGGAAAATAAGACAAAAATACTGATTAAAAAAGCATTTTTTTCAGTACATCCAAGGGACATGCTGATCTTCTGTGCTACCCAGCTTAAACTTTGATCAAAGCCAAACTTCCTTAAGGTCATTCATGTGAATTCCCCCAGAGGTGTTAGTGTGCACTGGAGCGCAGGCCAAGAGGAGGGTGTGTGTGTGTGTGTGTGGGAAGAGAAAGAGAGTACAGTTGGAGTGCCCGTGCTGGATCACTGACCACCAGCCATTGCATTATCATCAGTCTTGGCCTCCAGTATGTGGATCCCTCTGATCATGTTTAACGCTGTAGCTGGACAGCAGTCTTGACTGAAGGTTCCTAGAGTGAGGATGTTTTCTTTTATCTCTTTTCTTGAGTTCACCTTGTGAAACGTTCTCTCGGTGCGTGTGCAGATCTCTCTCTCTCTGTCTTTCTCTCTCACACACTCAAACCGTGCCCCTCCGCTCCTCCTGGGATGAGGGTTTTGGCGAGGAGCCGGCTACTTCAGCTGAAGCAGATTTTCCCAGGCTCCCACAGGGCTATTTGAGCATGATTCCCATTGGGCTTTAACCCATTATCAATGTTCCAAATCATTTACAGAGAATCTATTGAGTCTTATACTGTAATGAACTCACTTCTCATGGCCTTCTCTCTCTCTCTCTCCATTTATATGAAAGTCAAAGTACTAAAGTACTTCTCCAATTTCATTTGACGCCACTGCTCTGTTTCAAAAGCCAGTGTTTGATTTGATTCAAAGTGCTCGAATCCAAACAATTCTGTGATTCCAATCAATGTGAGGCTTGATGTCTTTGAGTTTGATGTACTGAGCTCTGATGCCATATCACTTCTTTCAAAGAGATTTACCTCACACACACACTTAAATGAAGTGTTGAATGTGCTTTAGTGGTTATTTGCAGCACTTCAGGTTCAGCTGAAACCCTGTCCTTGTCAAGAACAATTTTTCGGTGTGTGGAGTTCTTGAGTTGGCCAGATGGTAGATGTTTCATTATAGGTTCTTCAAAAGAACTTCCTAAAATATAAAGTCTGCTATCAATTTTTTTGAATAAAGACCCAAATTCTGTTTGAGAAAAACATGCTGTTTTTCTAAGTTGAATAATTGGCTTTTAGATTGTTACTGTATTGAAGCCAAAGCAAATTATTCAGATATTATCTTGGAAATATTTACTTTAAATTAAGATGGCATTGTATCATTATTCCCCACTGTTAATGTTAGATGTAGAACTGTGTTTTTTTTTAAAGCTTTTTAATTCAGATTAGAGATTTTGAAACTCTAATTTGAAAACCCATGGTTTATAGAACAAGAAAATAAAAAGTTATCCTAAGGAACTTATAAAGATTCTTCTGTGGCATCAGGGGCTGGTTGCATAAACCACTAAGACTAGTCTTACAAGTTAGCCATCCCATTTTTTTCCTTTAAGTCTGTTTATAAATGTTTTAAGTCAGTTACATTAAAATGTTGATTGGTCTAATTTGATAGGGAAAAGTAAGACTGATTACCCCTAACTAAATGATTCTTGGTCATACTAGTTCTTAAAGGGATAGTTCGCTCAAAAATGAAAAATCTGTCATCATTTACTCTCCCTCAAGTTGTTTCAAACCTGTATGAGTTTCTTTCTTCTGCTGAACACAAAATATTTTGAAGAATGCTGGTAACCAGACAGTTGACGGTAGCCATTGACTTCCGTAGTAGAAAGTCAATATCTACCGTCAACTGTCTGGTTACAGACATTCTTCAAAATATCGTTTTTAACTGGCTTAAACTATACAGGACTATTTTTGGTTCTAGCTAGAGCCTTTTTCTTTTCTTATATTATTCTTATTTTGGTGCCACAGCAAAGTAAACGCAAATGATCAAATAATGCGTGTTTCCCAATTTAGACTTACAGTGGTAGAGCTGGTGTTCCTTAAGAACTTTCATAAACAGGCCTCCGAGTCTGGAGTGAGTGTAGAGATCTCATTCCTGGTGTCAGGCCATGTGCAGGCTCTATAGCAGACATCTTCCCCTGTCTTTAGGGATAGCCACTCCTCCTCTTTATCTCCCCACAGCAGACATTGGTTGAGAGATGAGGAGATTAAAGCTGCCCTCTCTTTTGTGTAACACCATGTCTGCATTCATGTGAGACGTGTGATTGAGAGAGGTGAACGAGTGCTTAGAGCAGCTCTGCTGTGGATGATATGAAGGGAATTACTCTCATCCCTGTCTCCCTTTTTGTGTGTGTTGTTGCGTTTCTCTCTCATTCACCCTCTGTCTTTCTTTCTTTCAAATATATTATACTTTGTGTGTATGTGTGTGTGTGATTTATAATATAATGTATACACACTGTATTGAAGCAAAGTAGCATAATACTACGAATGTGAAAAAACTAAATACTACATACATGATGTCCCTGCATTCATGTCATTTCACTGGAAAAACACTATCAGAAAGAGAGAGAGAGAGAGAGAGGGCAAGGGGAAGAAAGGAGGGAAAAAAAATCAATGGCGCAATCTTTTTCTTTTTGCCTTCTCCAATCCGTAATTGAAATGGAAAATCAAATGAACGGCAAGCAGATAATTGTTTTATCAATATTCCCGGGCTGCCCTACAAGGGTCAGCGGCGAATGATCACGAGGCAGGGATATGACGAGGACGAAATGCGAAATTGAACAGCTAGGAGGCAATAAATCAGTCCTGACAACTAAGAGTGACCAGCACGTACCCGGAGCGACCTGTATATCCCCCCTCAGAGTCTGTCTCCAGGCGGAGCGTGCTGAATGAAGAATATTCATCGCTTTACCCATCTCTCTTAATGTCCTTATCAAATATTAGCTTAGGAAATTTCTCAGGAAACGTCAAGGTCAGTTTGGACGATCAGTGCAGTCATTGTTCTGCTTGAATAACCTGAGTGTAACCGAGAACACATGCTGTGGCAAAGCGACTGACTTGGAAAAGTTGAAAATGCTTTAGAAAACATTTTCCGCCCCATTATGTATTTTCAAACCAACACGTTTGGCTGACTTTACAAATCTCGTAACACTCAAGGCTAAAACTGTTGCTGAAAATCAACCTCTTAAATCAGACGTCAGTCCTTTCAAATAGGAACCATCCTCTAGCCAGACGTTGACAAAAATTATGAAATTGATTTGGTTGACGGGTGTTAAAGAGTCGACTGTAGAATGTCACAAACAATGAATGGTGGCAGTCGCTGAGAAAAAAATCAATGGATAAAGGTACGTGCTCGGGGGGGGGGGTGTTTAGAAAAGGACTTGGCAAGTGCCCGCCATCCCACGGCTGAAGATCCATCTTCCTGGACTTGTGATCAAAAAGGAAAGCTTGATGGGTTTAATGAAGGAGGGATCCAGAGAAAGCTGACAATACAGATATAGATTCAGCAGTGCAATGCTTCGCACATCAGAGCAGACTACTGTCAGTCTGACTTATTGAAGATACATCTTAATCAAATGTGCAGAGGCAGTAGAAAATGATTGAATCCTCTGTTGTGCTGGATTTGGTTAGGCAGTTGATATTGAGAAACGCAAAGCTCTAGTTTTAGTCAGCATCTGATGTTTATACTGTCAACTTTTCATATGATTTAGCTTTATAAAACTATTACAAATTCTGATGGTTAAAGGAAGAGTTTATCCGAAAATAAAATGTCCTCACCCTCATGTCTTTCCAAACCTATATGACTTTCTTTCTTCTGTGGAAAACAAAAATAGAAGTTTAGCAAAATGTCCAAGCTGCACTTTTCTATAGATTGAAAGTGAATAGTGACCATGGCTGTCAATTTTAGTCTGTTCCTCACACTAAGCTGTTGTTTGGCATCAGAAGACTTTGAATATAGAGTATTAGTCGTATAGACTTTTGGTCACCTTTGGGTTTGAAACAACATGAGACTGAGTAAATTAATTAAAAATAATATAGAAATAAAGTGTCGACAGTTTTGTTTAAATGGTCATTACTGTTAACCCCTCCTCTGTGAGTCCCGTTACTTTGTTGGGATTGCATTTGTAAAGCCTGGGCCATATGCCGCTTCCTCTTTAGCTGGGATTATGCCACCATTACTGCTGATAAAGGCTGTTTACAGGCTTGGCGCGGGGTTGGTGCTTAGGGCGATTGGAAACTGGCACTGGTCTCAGTAGAAGTGTTTGGCTGATGCCAGCTGCTCAGTGCCCCGGCCGTTCTGTTTTGTAACAAGTCTCTCAAAGTAGAAATGCTGCATGTTCATGACGTTTATTTTACTTTAGCTGTTCAGTGTTGGTTTAATTGGAAGTGTAATTATGTTTCACCGGTGGTGGTATTTTAGGAATGTGCTGTTTTACCTAAATGACCAGTCAACAAATCGATCTTAAAAAAAGCTCTGAATAAGTCTGGTTTCGGGTTCACCTGACCTGGCAGACTTGTTTTCTTGGGGGGCATTTACATGAGACAAACATTCTTGTGTTCTAAAACAATTTGATGTAACTGTTTGAAACAGAATGGAACAGATTGCAGGGGTCGTGTTTTTCAATGTTGGATTCTTTTTGAACTCGACACACCAGCCTACAAATGCAATGCTCATGGCAGGACACTCAAAAACCACAACACAAGTCCAAAAACATCTGTCTACATATCTGTTTTCATAGCACTTTAAAAAACCTTAAACGGATAACAGCTAAAGCACAGCACATTTCTTGGATGCTAATTAATGCATCACTAAAAATCATAAAAATGTAAAACTAGTATTCGTTAGTGAGTAGTTGGACACTTATTATCCCTCCCTAGAGGCTCTGTGCAAAAATCAATGTATTGCTTTTGTTGTATTTCAATGTATTAATGCAAGGACATTAGGCCGAGAGTTTCTGTTTTATACGTTTAGGTGCGGTCATGTTTACCATTGTTTGGCCAATTTGTTTGTGGGCGAAATCTAGTCACTTCAACAGGAATCCTTGCGATCAAAGTGTGTTCAGTTTGAGCTGTGCTTCATGCATTATTGACAATAGACAATTCGCTGAAATTTTGCTTATGTGACAGCACCTTTAGCAAAGGGTTAAAGCTTTAAACTTTAAGAAAGATTCCCATTGGTTGATACACATCGATTGTGCTTCCTTACAATCAATTCAGCCTTCGGGACGTCAATCAATGTGCGTGGTACGCTTAGCGTCGCGCTATGATAATGACCCGTTCCCATGACACCGGGGGCCCCGATGGCCTTGCACGTCTCTAATTAATAATGTAAAATCAACAACTGCCTGATTCCCAAGCAATTGTCTGGCCATCCTTTACCTGCACTTGTCAAGCTGATGCCTTTCATGCAAGCTCATCTGTCTGGGAGGGAGGGTAAAAAAAACAATGAAAAAAAAAAAGTCTCTATTCAAGTTCAGCCAAGACTAGCATCCACGGCACAGCTGATTGAGTGTATTGATTGGCACCACGAGAATCAGCCTCTTTGATCAAATGCACATTGAGGCTGATGTGTCTACACATGATATGCTCTTTTGTAGACTTGCCAGACCTGTTTGAACTTAAGACAGTGAAACTCTTATTAGCTTTTTGTACGATTTTGTAATCGGTCTGCGAGCTTGATGCTCAATGTTTTCCTGTGGAGACGTATTTCTATAGCAGTTAAAATCGAGTGATCCGTGATATGATTGTGTGTATGTGGTGTCCCTTCATGTAGTGATCTTTTTAATGATCTTCTTTATTGATTTCAACAATGACTTTTAAGCTTTTAACATCACATTTTTATGGCTCTTCCATGTCTTGAGGCTTTGTTGCTTTATTTTGTTATGTTGGGTGTCTTAAGTTATCTCTCTCTCTCTCTCTCTCTCTCTCTCTCTCTCTCTCTCCACTCTTTGGGTGCCCAGGGAAATCACGCTGATCAATATTTCCCATTTTAGAGGAATTGCAGCAAACATTCAAGGAGAACAGAATTTACTGTACCTTTTGCTCAGCTCTAATCAAACTATAATTTAAATGTGCCTTGTGAACAATTGAGCTGAAATTAAAACAAACCACACAATCATCGTGCTTGTTTGGTTTCTTTTAGAGGTCAACCTAAGCTTTATTTCAGTATAGTATATGTACGGATTCTCTTGCTATTTTGTGTGTTTGACAGAGAAGGCAGTTCGTACTCTGTTTGCACGTCTATATTTATACTTATTCGAAGTTTGTCTTCTTAGTATATAAATCAAAGGATGTAATTTCAGCTGCCTTTTATGATGGTCAAGGGCCATTGCACAACTCAACCTCATGCTGTCTTACCATTTCTGCTGCGGGGAGATCCTTTACATACCGATGTGCACTTCCCAGCTCCCTTTAGCATGCTGGTCGTTTTCTCTTTCTGCTACTGTTCCTGAAAGAAGAAACCATTTGCGCAAATGACCACAGCTTTCAGAAAAGAGCTTGGATTACATGTTAGCGTTGTCATGTTGAAAGCAAAACCTTTAGTAGCTGCTAACTGGAGAGTTAGGTGAATTACGACAACTAAATGATTCCACTTATTTGTGAAGTAAATGCACAACTGGGTCTTTCTTCAACAATAAGTACTTTTGGCCCTGTGGACTTAGTAATAAACTCTTTGACAACAATTATTACAGTGTCACTAGTTTAATATGTCCACTAATGCATCACACTATAATCATGTAATTTTAGTAATTGTTTCTGAAACGCCATAAACGTTTCCACCACAGTGTCTTTTCACCAAATTATGTATTAATAGCATGGACGACTCCTTTGTCTCGCTAAAGCTATTTTTATTTTATTTTTAAATGCATTTTGCACAATTTAACATTATTATAACTTGTAATAAAGTTTTAATAAAATTACACATTCTAAAAACATTTGACAAAATATGAATACAATTATATTCATTTAAATATTAAATATTAAGGATTTTTGGGATTTTTTGAAGTTTTTTGGTTGTGTTGGAAACGACAGCTGTAATTTTTTAATTTTGAAATCAGAAATATAAATATTGAAATGGTGTATTTAATTCTTTGTTTAGATCAGAATAGTTTTAAACGTAATATTTCAGATTTTAGGATGGGCTTTCATAGTTCAATATCGAAAGCCTGTGATGTAGGTAAAACTAAATTGGTACATAAAAGTAATTTAAAAAGTAGCAGAAATAAATGATGAAGGTATGAAAGCAATTTCCAGGGAGGACATTAATATTACAAAAATAATGTTTAAATTTGTTAGTTTTAATAAAGCTCAACCCCTGGGACATAGCAGTGCCCGAAGTTGAAGGAACACCCAATTACGTAAAGAGTTTATAAAAAAAAAAGTAATATTTACACTGACTTTTCAGATAAATTGCTTTTATGTATAATTGCGTTTATTTGTTTATCTAATCAGTTGCGTATAACCTCATATAACCTCCAACAACATCCAGGCTCTCCACAGGGAAAAACACCTTGAGGCATTTTCGTACAGACGGCGAGAGCAAGAAAAGTGAAAGAAAATATTTATACAGTCCCCTAATGTGGGACTTTTTGGCTGCAGAGATTCTTTGCTGGAGCCCGGGGGTGTTGTGTAGTGCTTTCTCGCTCATGCATGTCTGTCTGTGCACTGAATCACGCCCCAGTCCCCAGTCCCCGTACAGGAAGCCCTGCTTCGAGTCTCAGGGGCCCGGTGAGCCGCAGACGAGATGTTGGCAGCGGCCGAGTTAAGCCCTGCTAGTGCGGACGGACCGTGATATATGACTTACGCACTGTGCGTATGTGTCAGTGATGAACGCTTCTGGAATTTCCCTTACTCCAACTTTTTTTTTGGAGTGTTAACAGTAATGGTTTATGATGGCAAAGGTTTCTTTTTTCCCCCCTAAAGTGTTTTCACGGTACGATTTTGGAAAGGAACGAGCCAGACTGCTTTTAAAAGAAGTACTTTTAAAAGTTCTGTTCTGAAATGTGGCTTTCCTTACAAGGCCCATGTGGTCATGGTGATCTGTAATGATTTGTTTGTTGTGGGTTGGTTTGCTGAAACGGAGCTCCTGGCTGGAGTTATCTGATGGTATCAGTTTCAGGGTTATTCAGTCACAGAAGCATCGGACACTGCCAAATGGGTCGGGATGTTCAGGGGGCGTGTGCTCGGGGTGAGTTTGAATTTGAGTGTCTGTGAATGTCTAGGGTTCATGGAGTGTGCGCTGGATTCAGCTGGTTTCTCATGACAGGTGTCGACAGGGTTCGAGCTCCGCCTGTCACAGGTGTGTATATTCAGATCTTAGGACAGTCCTGGACAGCCATGAAATGAGACACTAATATCTTCCTCTATCTTTCACTCTCACCTTTCCCTCAATCCCTCCCTGACCCTCTCTCGGTTGAAATCAAACAAAAAACGTTTGTTGTCCGTGATCGGCCTCTCCTTATTTTGTTTTCTTTTTTTTTTTACTGAGAAAGTTGGCAAAAATATCTAAATTCAAGTAGATTTACTTAAACAAATGTGGCATAACTTAAAAAAATAGCTTTAATTACAGTATTTAGTTAAAAAAGTTAAATTAAGCAGTGACATATTACATGTCATCTCTGTGATAAAACGTCACTAGGGACTAGTCAGTTCTGTCAACATTCAAACCCGAAAATGTGCTTCTCTTGTATACTCAGTCACATGACTATTACATGGTTTGTGTAAGTTATAAATTATAATATATTAACATGTTTACATATTCAAATGTGCAATTTAGCACTTTTAGCTTTTAACCACTGTTTTCTTAATTTTCTTTCATTTTTCTTGAAAGTAATGGGAGACTTTCACCAACATTTCCAATTCAGACTGCAATAAAATCCCATGTAAAGCAATTATACTCCGGATAGGGTTTTTGCTCTATCATTTTTACTAAGGTTCAATTTGGACTGGATTAAAATCATAAAATACATTTGTGAAACACATATTTAGCCAAATAGGGTTTTACACAGTACCACCTGCATAATACCCTCCCTTCCCTCTACACGCCATGAGCCTTCTGAAGAGGTGTGTGTGTGTGTATGTGTTTGTGTGTGCATAGAGGAGGTAATGTTTCGGAAAATGTCACTTTCACTGGCTGGCCGTGGCTTGTCGTAGGTCAGGCTCGGAGTGCGGGCTGATCCAGTTATTAAGTCCAAAATCCCATAAACAGCAGTCTCAGCCCAATTAATAATTTACATAATTAACATGCAATTTTAAGTTGGGGCTGGCAGAGCAGGAGCCGTTTAGGGGAAGGAGGGGTCGGGCGTGGGGGGTGGGGGGTAATTAGGGCTAATGCAGCCGTGCCGCTAGGACCCCTGTTGACAATTCCAGCACATTCCCTCTCTCTCTCACTCCCGCGTCCTCCTCAGCATGGTCGACTGACAACTGGGCGACAGGCTTTCCCAGCTAAAGCGAAAGCCCCCTCTGACAGTATTAATAGTTGACAAACTGCGCCTAAAGCCCGGGCATTGTTTCTGTCACTTGTTTGGTTTGATGTCAGTGTTAGCCGTTATAAATCAATAGTGTCAGGATTTGGTAATGTTTATAGCAGAGCCAAGGTTTATTATTTCATGTGACTGTCATGGACAAATAGTATTTATCATAGCTGTCTATAAATTACGGCCGACAGACTGTTGGTTTACCCAAACCCACTCCACTCTAGCAGGGACCATTCCGACGTCCACTTCCATATTTAAAGCAATTTATTTTCCCTGAGCCGGAGCCAGACGTTAACCCCACACTGGTTCTCCTCTCTCTCCATCGGCCTGCATGTGCTTGTGTGTGTGTGTGTGTTTGTGTTGCTGCAGTGGTTTCTGCTGTCACATTAACACTTCCTAAACAGCTCAAGGGCAGACCTCGAAACATGACCTCTCACATCTCTCACTCCAGGAATTTTCTTTTCTTTTTTCTTTTCTTTTCTTTTCTTTTCTTTTCTTTTCTTTTCTTTTCTTTTCTTTTCTTTCTTATACTCTTAAAATAAAGGTCCTTTATTAGCATTGATGCTGAAGAACTTTTAACTTGTCTTTAGATTATTAAAATGTTCTTTACACTAAGAAAAACATGGTTCTTTTGAGAAAAACATGGTTCTATTGAGAAAAACATGGTTGTATTGGGGAACCCCAAATAGTTCTATGGCATCGCTGTGAAGAGCCTCTTTTAGAATCTTTATTTTTTGTATGTATTCTCTCCTATACTTATATGCAAGTATAAAATATATTTCCTGAAACAGGGCAAAGTAGGTCACAACAGTTTTTACAAGTTGGAATAAAATCACTTTACAATAGTTATACTTATACCAGCTATTACTGGTGTCACTTTAATAGTACAATGCTATCTTTTAAAGAGACAAAGATGATTTAGACTGATAGCTTTAGTAAAATATTACCACTGCTCTTATTTGCTCTCAGTATATGTGAATTATGTCATGTTTACAGTAAGCCCAGACCAGGATGAAATTATGTGTATGGTGAAGCAATTTAGAATAGTAATATAAATAGGTTTGCTAACTTTAAAAGCTTTCCATTTTTTTATTGTTAATGTTAATGGCTGTATGTCCAATTAAAGTAATATTAATATCTTGAGCTAAACCGCGGGTTGCATGAAATGCCTTTATCCCCAAATAATGTAATAATAATGCGTTTCAGTATTCGACCAATGACATTTTTGTTTACTTTTGTACAATAAACAATTTCGAGTTCTGGGTCATCACGTTAAAATCAGTTGCGAGCCACTGCAGCGAAGTGATAAATTAGTGCATTAAGATTCTACGTCAAAACATTTTTCCTGCTCTCCCTCTCTCTCCTTAGAAACTGACCATTCCCTCTCACTCCACCCCTCTCTCTCTCTCTCTCTCCCTCTCTCTCTCCGTGCCTTTGATGATAGCCGTGCTGTCTCTGCGTGTAAGAGATGTCTTTGGCCTTGGAAATGATTTCTCGGTGGCCAGGCCCAGCTCTGTGCTATTGATCAGTGGCAGCCATTGACTATCAGTTCCACTTGCAGCAAGGAGGTCATTAGTTACCCACACACACACATTCATCAGAAGGCAGCCGTGGATCACTTAGAATGCTAATGCACACGCTAGGAGCTGACAGCTGGACCAGGGGGAGAGAGAACGAGGGAGAGCGAGCGAGCGAGAGAGGGGTGGCTGTAGTGTTGTTCCTGTGTTGAGGAGGCTGTATCAAGGGATCGCATGCTAAATTGTTTGCGTGTGTGCACAATTGAACTCCGTATTTTATTCTTAGCAGACCGTTCTCCAACGTGTGTGCACTTTACCTTACCGTACCACTCCTGTGGCCAAGCCTGAGAAATAGTGACGCAAAAGAGAGATGACATTGGCTATCCAGAGTGTACCTGCATTTGCAGTCTTTTCTGACAAGGGCCACCATGCCTGACCTACCTTGTTTTAGCCTACGGCTGAACGTGACCATACCCTTTAAAATATAAACAAACAACGCGCAAGGAAAGCAAGGGAGAGCGAGAGAGAGAGAAAGAGAGAGAGAGAGCTTTATAATTGGGCCAAGCGAAGCTGCGGGAGGTGGCCGAGTCTCCACGTTCGCCTTTTGTATATTCATGACCCCCCTGACTTGATTGATGGAAGGATAGCGTTTGGTGACACTGTCATTTGCAAGTTGAAAAGGTAGCACAGTGGCTGGAGCCGCGGGCTGGGGTCCGGGCTAGGACTGTGGTGCAAAGCGAGAGAGAAAGAGAGAGAGAAGGGCTCATTTCTATGCTGATGATATCCAAAGCCCTTCTCATTTCCTTTGTCTCCAGTGGAATGACATCTGCTGACAACAGACACTTTCCAAAGGGCTCCATAGTGGTGGAACAGAAAGAAAAAACGTGGGATTCTGGTTATGTTAGATTATTTGAAAGTTAGACAACTAATTTAAAAATACAATTATTTTTAATCCTTAATGTATTCTATGTGCAAAAGTTCCACTTATGGCAACCAAAACAGCGAACAGCTTGTTTTCGTGATTCTGACATCACTGTAACACAATGTATCACTGTCTACATTTACATATAAATGCCTTAGTGTGAATTACAACTGTACTTGAAGGTCTGTCAGCCATAACAAAGGTCATTTGCTTAAAAACATGCCCCTGAAGGTACAGTAGCAAAAACAGCCTGTTTACATAACTCTTTTTTTTTTTTGGTGCCAAGTAAAATAAATGCATTTATATTTATAAAAAACACTTTGATTTTATAATTATTATAATTATAAAATAAATCATTTTCCATCTTCATGTTGTTCCAAAGTTTCTGCCTTTCCGTAGAACAAAAGCTATTATAACAAATGGGGACTGATGCTTTCGAACTTCAAAAAGGAAAAGTGCTAAAAGTGCTTTTACGCTTATGTATATACTTTTGATTATTAAGTATCTGTTAGCACAATGCCATTTTACTGCAATTCCGTTTAATACTGAACATGCCACTTTTTAGATTGTATTACTTACATAGTTTATATTTATAAGTGCTTAAAATAGTAATAATGAGTTCTTTTGAGTCTGACCATTTCAATTAGTCAATTGATTTAATTAACAAAACCAGTCTGAATGATTCGTTTTGAGTTGGACTGATCCAGTACATGACAGGCTTGTTTGCCTGTATATACAGATAGACACATGCATACACTCTGTTCGATCGGCTCGCAGTTTCAAGTTGTGATGTGAAATGTGCAGGTGTAGCTCCCGTCTTTGTATTTACACCAATTAACACATAAAGTGTAATTACCCCTGTGGAGTCGGTTGGAAGTCCACAAATGAGGGCACCGCCGAGGCCCCTGGCAGCTGACACACAGAACCAGAGAGAGAAAGAGGAGAAATTAGTAAGTATCAATTAAGTGACAGTGATACTGATGAATGCTCACTCTGAAAGGTGTCAGATGAAGACTGTGTGTGGGGACTAAACCCAGAAGACTGCAAGATTTGAATGCGCCATGGGGTCTGTGTCACTTAATGCTGTCTGTATGTGCTAAGATGCTGTCTGTAAGGACAACAGATGGAAAATGAGCACAGAGGGGCTGCAAAGCCCAAATATAGCCCAAAGTTTTGCTGCTGTTTCAGAAGTTTCAATGTCAAAGGTTTTGATTCAACATATTTAAAATATTTGATATACACTTTATAATAACTCTGATGGAATTGTATGAAGCTAAAATCATTACTTCAGTCTTCAGTGTCACATGATCCTCTAAAAATCCTTTTAATATGCTGATTTGCTGCCCAAGAAACATTTCTTATCATTATCAACACAGATGGGCTACTTAATATTTTTGTGGAAAAGTGATCGTTTTTTCAGTATTCTTTGATGAATAGAAGCTTCAAAAGAACAGCATTTATTTGAAATATAAATCTTTTATAAGTTATTATAAATTATAAATGTCTTTACTGTCCCTTGTGGTCAATTTAATGTGTCCTTGCTGAATAAAAGTATTATTAAAAAAAAAAAAAAATCTTATATACTGACTCAAACTTAAAACAGTAGTTTTATTTACATTTTTAGTTTCTATTCACATTGTACAGTAAATGTACCGAATTTGATAGAATATCCGCATCTAGATAGATAAGTAAATATATGCGTGTTTGTAAGAGATAGAGAGACAGTGTAGTTGCACTTGTCTTTCTCACATTGTCTTGGATTCCATGGCTATACAGAGATGAAGAGCGAGAGAAAGAAAGAGAGAGGGAGAGCGTGAGAGAGCGCAAGTGTGATGGATAAGCTCAGGGGCTGTTTACAGCAGTGTGTAAAGCATTAAAGAGCTGGCAGAAGGGCCATTAGCATAAATGTTTAAATCAGACAAACAAACTTATGTACCCAAATGAAAATGTTTTCCTGCATTAATCTGGAGCAGAAGGCTCTAGTAGAACAATTAGTGCCTCTCTCATTCGCTCTTTCCCACTCTTTCTTTTCCCCCAACTCGCTCTCTCTTTCTCTCTTTCTCAGCCTCCCTTTTATTTCGCTAGTGTTTATGTTTAAAGACCTAGGACGGCACTTCTCCGGTCCCCTATTAGTGCCGAAGCATCAGACACTTTAGAGACCCTGTTTCAAGAGTTGGCGAGTAATTGTCAGCCTGGTGTATTATGACTGAGTTTGTCAGACAACTGTGAAGTTTCACAGACCAGCTGCGAGGCATCAGACTCTCTCTGTCTTGCTCTCCCTCTCTCTGCCTGAGCTTCTAGTTTTGAGGACCAGACTGAAGCTAGGCTGATTTAAGGCCTTGTAAAAGTGTCGGCTTTTTAAATACTGTTTGCATGCCGCCTCCCGGCAGACATTTCATATTCAGCAGATTTACATGATGGCCATTATTATGATTTTATGAAGCGTGAGCTTTTAAAACTATTGCCTCAGAAACGCTGGGGCAATTTCTGAGATAGTTCACAAGCTCATGACTAGAAGAGACTGTAAAGATCGAAGAGTGAAGCTCAGATTAGGGATAGAGAGCACTTTTCATATAGACAACATTATATATATGTATATTAAAAAACATTGATTATTAAAAAAAATCAAGACTTTTAGTACTGAATTTGTTAGATATATTAAATTTAAATGTTGAATAAATTTGGTTCAGAATTTTAATTGAACCTTTTTGTTTTATGAATATACAATATGCTTAACAATGCTTAACAATATGTTGACTTGTTAAGGTGGTATATGAGTTTAAGCTGTGTATTGGAAACCGATGCGTGTAAAGTTCTAACCAGGCTGCTCAAGATGTTCTATGTGGGCCCTCTCAGCTAGTATTTCAGCTGGTCAACCACTTGAGCTAATCTTGGCCCACCTAATGGCCATCTTAAAGCTAGAAATTATATAAAACCAGGTACCACCTTGAGCTAGTTTTAGCTGGAGTTTGTAAGGATTTGATGTTTCCATCAAAAGAGTGTATGCCTGTGTGTTTCAGTCTGAGGAAAATCCCCTTTCACATTAACCTTGTGTGTGATGGAATGGCATAAATCCAGCCCGTTTTTTTACATATGCCCTGTCGACACAGCCTTACATTTGCTGTTTGTTTAAACTAGCTGATAAGCTCTTCAAAGTTTAGCTGCTCAATTTCTCTCTCTGAGAGGTTTTCTACTCCCTTTTTTCTCCTCAAATGTTAAACTTGCATAATTTACGGCGGCCCGTTCCAGCGCTCATGGCCTGGCTCTTTGGGCCTGCCTCCATCCATCTCTACAGTAGTGTAAGCACTGATAGCAGAACATGCTAGGTGTGACAGAACCTCTCCTCTTGTGGGTCGGACTTGACGTTTCTCTTGTGGAGAGTTATGGCTGTT
Source organism: Abramis brama (assembly GCF_963993115.1). Taxonomy (NCBI): domain Eukaryota; kingdom Metazoa; phylum Chordata; class Actinopteri; order Cypriniformes; family Leuciscidae; genus Abramis; species Abramis brama. The sequence goes on from NC_139978.1 coordinate 18,313,392, forward strand.
TTGGTAAGACTGGCGGGCCAGGAGGGCTCTTTGCTGCAGGGTGGAGTGATAGATTCAGCTGCCTGAAGCATCCCAGTGTGTTTATCCATGGCTAGTATGGCAGCTTTCAGAAGACATTTACCCCATGATTTGCGATGAGCTTATGTGTGAATAATTAATGGCAATTAATCCTTAATTACAGTAATTAGGCAAGTCACAGGAAATTAAGCTGCAGCTGGAGAGGCCCTGCGCGTCAGGGAGGAGAAGAGGGGAGGACGCACAGGCGAATGTGGCATGGCGGTGCTGCTGGAGTGGCAGAGGGTGGCTTGGGTGGCACGGTGAATGCCGGTGTGTGCCCATGCGAGATTGGCAGCCTCGGTGTGGCGTGCGGTGACACAGATGCTCAGCGGGCATAGAGCCGCCTCACTGAAGAGTACACTAGCTGTACGAAGCAATACTCTTTCAGCTATCCCTTTCTCCCACAGTCCCACATTCATTCTTCTCACGCTTTCTTTTCAAATATAGTCACTGACCCATTGCCTTTCTCAGATCAGAGGTCCACGGAGATTAAGACAGCCATTTGAGTCATCTTCTTAATTCTCTTTTAATAAAACGGTAAATTTATGGCATTTCCGAGCACCTGGGCCATAAAGCAATCGTGCCAGGCTGCCAGGAAGACCTGGTGGGTAGAATTTCAGGCGAGGCATACTAACTCATCCGATATGCCAGCGAGACTCCTGATGAGCTGTCTGCGGCGAAAGAAAGTACAAGCAAAAAACACGAACTATTCAGAGGGCTTAAAATAGGCCAAAGGCAGATTTGTGCTTTATTTGGAGCAAGTGGACATGGGGAGATGTTTGGATTGTGTTAGCCGTTAATTGAGACGGGAGTCAAAGGAGACGCTGGTCTGTTTTTCCCCATTTAGTCCAGAGCTCATTTGCGTCGTTTCATGCCTGCCTGTGTGAATTTCCGATCCTTTCTTCCACTGTTACTTCCAATTACGCTGTTATGCACATCACTAATTTGTGTGTCAGGGTCTCTGGATGAGCCTTGGGTTTTATCTCTGCCCATATTCAACACAATATGACCTTCATCTGTGTTTTTCTTAGTGTTTCTTCGTGCCCCGCAGTCAACTTACATTTGAAGTTTCTAGATGTTCCACAGGGTTCGATACTGGACCCTTTTTTAAGGTGTTCCACAGGGCTCAATACTGGACTCTTTTTTTTTTCTTTTTTTTTGGGGGGGGGGGGGGGGGGGGGGGTTGGGTACATTTAAAACACCTTAATAATATTTTCAGAACTTCACATTCATGGAATTTAAGGCTAACTCCTATTGTTCCATTTTATGTTTTTTGGTATGATGGGATTAATTATAACTGAGAGCCTAGACTCGTTTTTTTTCGAATTCACTACAAGTTTTTGACAGTCTTCTCTCCTGTGCGTCATTGAAATGGCAGCGTGGGTTCATTTTTATAACACGGAGGGAGAAAGGGAGTGTTTTACTAATAGGGGGTTTAAGTGGCATGGTGAGGCACCCAACTGTGATATTACATTAACCCACCCTGCCTCACATAGCCTGCCACCGACGACAAGATTAAGAGAATACACACCACCCTGCTCTTAGCTCTCAAATACTCCACTTCAAATAATGAGAATTTATTGAGGAGCTCAAAGATGCTCCTCTCACACCTCCTTTACCTCTTCCCCCTCTTTTATCAGGACGCACAGCGGAAAGCATGCCGTAGCACCGTCAATGTGGATGTGCATGCTCTCTAATGATGGCGCGCCTGCCTTTTTCTTCTCTGTCAATTTACAGCAGAAAAATAGTTCAGTTCCACATAACAGTCACACAGTTAAATCTCATACCCTTTTATATGAGATAAAACCCTTAACCCTTTTAGCAGTCCATTATAATATGAGCTCAAGCATTTGCACACCATGGGTGCTCCGACTGTACTGATATTCAAGCATCATCTACATGCTCTCTATAGGCGTACATTTTTCTCTATGGCTTCTTCGGATAATCGTACAGAACCCAAGCACCAGCGAGTCCTTTAGCTCCAGACAGAGAGCAAAGGAGGAAGAGAGGCTGGTGGTGTGAAGTGACAAGGTCAGCAGGTTCTCTCGTCGCTGTACAGAATCTTCTGGATAAGTGAAATAAATGAGGCAGTGTTAGCTGCTAACGGAACGCGTGTCACCACGATGCTAAAGGCTAACTGCCGACTGCCACGCCTTCAAATCTCTGGGCAGGCTAAGCTTCACCATCAGCGTAGATGTCCTGTTAAAGTGTCTGGGAAAAATGCAATGGAAGCAGATACTCATGTAATCCAGCTCACTGACTCAGTTGATACAGAATGCAAGACAGAACAACATAGGTGAAATGCTAACAAGGCAGTTATTAGGTACATTTCATTAAATACTGAGAAATCAGAAAACCACTCTGAGATATTATTAACACTTTTAATCATTACTAGTCACATTAATAAGTGAGACCTTACTTTTTCATGTCCACATTATATATATATCTTAATATATTGGGTAAAATATTAAACTTTTCTTTCATTCTTTTCAAGCAATGTTTCAGGTCCTACCTCTTTTTTTTTTAAACCTAATTAAAAAGTTTTTCCTTGGCAATATTGTTTTAATTTTTAAACAATATAGATTTCCATCCTGTTAAGTCTTTTGTAAGATGCCTTTAACAAAAGCCAGTTTCCTAATGACATCATCTTTTTGGAAGTAAAATTCACTTTTGGCTAGAAAACAACAGCAAAGACATCAGTAAGTATTGCGTTTCTGGCATTAGTTTTATTCCATTCCATTTTGTTTGATCTAGAAAATTCTGCATATTATCAAAAGTATAATAATCAAGCTATAATCAATAAATGTGAAATAGTAAAGCATTAAAAGTTCAAAAGGTACTGCATAACAGGAATGATATGTAGTCACACCAGCTGCTTAAATTTCAAAACAATACTTACATTCCTCCCCAAATAGCAATAACAGATTCATTTCAAAGTTTTTGTTTGACAGTGTCAGGTCCCAGTAAGATGAAGAAAATCCAATTGAGGGAAAGCATAGGAGACTGTACTCTGCATTTGCGTTTTCTTAATACAGCATTTCCAAACAAGCAAACTTTATTGGAAGACGCAGCGTTATAGCTGGACGTGGACCTCAAAATGTAAACGTAATCGAATAAGGACGCAATTTGTGAAAAGTGGCCGATGCCCTGAGTCTAGCCCCCATCCTCTTTCCCCCATTCGGCCCTTGCACAATTAAACATCCAGGGCACACAGAAGAGGGGATTCGTGCAGAAAGTATGTAATACCATTAGCAGGCATTTCAAAGTGGGCTTTTATCCATGTATGTTTTTATTTTGTTTAAATAGAGTTCAATTGTTTTAATAGCAACGTTTTATTTAGAGTATTTGTATCCATATACTGTACTTCATATTCATACTGTATACTCACAATGGACACAGTCTGCTTTTTTCCATCTTTTCACGTCTTTCTCTCTCTCCCCCTCTATATTTTTTTGGGCTTTAATTGTCCATTGCAGTGAGTCAGAGCCGCGCTATCAGAGAACATAAGTGCAGCGTGTTGAGGCTATTTCTCCCTGAGAAAACTCTGCAGGGCTGCACCAGTGACAGCACTACTGACGGGCTAATGGAGCAGTCTGAGTGTGTGTGTGGTTGTGTGCGTACGTGTGTTGTATGTGTGTGTAAGGCTATACCTTCGCCCCTGCGCTGACCCCTTTGTGGGCTTGAATTCCTCAAATGTTTGCAAGATCAAGTCACTTAATCTGTGTCTCTGCTCGAACCCCAACGCAAAAGGCCTAGGAGAGAAGTAGAGATAAAAGAAAGGAGAGAGGTATTGAGATTGAGGGATACTGTACATTGAGGTCCCTGTGTTTCAATCAGTAGGCACTAGGCAGTATGTATTATTTCACACTACCTCATATTGTCCTCCACCAATTGTTTTTGACAGGTAAAACGGTCAGGGAATCAGCAAGGGAATTCTATGTATTCCCACAAAATGGCAGGCATCGGCATTTAATCACAGAGTCTACGGTGTGAAACGGCTCTCTATTGAAATGTACGAATTTGCTGCGCTGGGAATGGGGCGCATCCTCTTTACGTTGAAGACTATTCCGGAGGGATCGTTCCTTGAGATAGAATTCCGTTTGCGTCTCCAAACAGCGCTCCCTTCGCCCGGCAATCACCGGTGCTCCCTTCATCAACTTGCAACAGCTCCCACTTGATAGGAGCAATTCATAATTTCAGCTCTGTGTCACACGCGCACACAACCACGGCCCACTCATGCCTAATAGCGAGCGAGTCTGAGGCAGGAAGAATAGGGGGTAAAACACGTCTGAGCCTTGAGAAATATTTGAGGATCAGTCAAAGATATATTCCAAGAAGTCGAATGCATAATATATACGGGGCCTCGTGAACATAAGCCGCTGTTTTGTTCCGCTCCCGTTTCCCGCTCAATCACAATGATGAAACAACAGAGAATGGGAGGAGGGTGGTGGGTTTAGAGGAAGGTTGGTCCTCCATGCCGGGCTGTGTGCTCATCTCCCGAGTTCCTCTTCCTGGGTGAAACGACAGTCGTGTGGTGGGGGAGCGAATGACTCCTCAGTCAGTGCGTGACACTGCTGTCAGTACATGCATTAATTATGCAGCCCGGGGCCACGGAACGAGAGCGGGAATGTGTAAGACTAGGACGGAAAGATAGGGAGGGAGAGATGAGAAACGGAGATGGATAAAGGAGACGTGTGTGTGACAGGACAAACAGTGGAACGAAATGAACTGTGTTTAAGAAATGGCCCCAGAGTCCATTTTAACCAGGAGGATTTCTGTAGCGGTACAGGGCCATATATTACGAATGAAGTCATTAGAATTGACGTAAACCTGCCGTGACCCTTAAAGTCAACATGAAGTCAACATTAAACTGTTTGTTTTCTTATTACACGTTCCTGGTCTTATTTTGAACTATTCATTGATGCATGCTATGTTCAAGGATTTTTTTTTTTTTTTTGTCTAATCGAAATGTAATTTGCTCTTTCTTGAAAATGGCTTTCCTTTAGTTTTTAATAATTTAGTTGTTTTTACTATTGTTGTTTGTATTTTCAATTTAGTTTACTAAGGTTGGGTATCGTTTGAAATTATATACTGTTACACATCCGTTTTCTTTCTCAAGTGTTTATGTTCACTTAAGACATAACCGACTGTTTACGAAGATATTTTGACATAATTTTGTGTGTATTTGTCCGTCCAAGCACAAGAAGACACAAAAGTGAACTGCCGAATTGAGTTCTCTTTCGCATCATCTTGCGCTTGAATTGTTGAAAACCACATTAAAATACGCACACAGGAATTCATAATCGGAATCGAAATTTTCATTTTATAACGAGTATCCGATATCTGACCTTAAATTTCCAATTCCAATATTAACACTTACTCACATTCAATTGTGTTCCATAATGGTGTGCAATGCTCACTTTTCACTGTCCAATCAGTTTTGTTGGACAAAACCGAAAAATCATAATAAAATAAAATGGTTAATAGTGAATAATGTGAATAGCAATTTGCATGTTTTAGTTTCTTTTTTGCACCATGTATGCTATCGTTTATGAGCTACCAAACAGCTTGTAGGCGAACTGTGCAACAGTTTTATGGAAAAATACCTCTAGGAGAATAGTGCTGTTAAAGTGAAGAATCGAGTCTCGAAGCCATCCACATACCAAGACTTATTTACATTGGGACAAGTGACTGTTTGAAGAAATGTTTGCGTGTTCATGTTCATTTGGGTCGTCTGTGTTGTGTAGACAAGGCCAGCTGTGTTTAAGATATGACTCTGCTTTTTTAAGATGGACCAAACTGAACTGGACATGCAATGACAGCGAATCGCCAAGGCAGGCAGCTCTCCATGAGAGATGCTAATTTTAAACCCTGTCCTAGATTTAGTACAGCCTAGCACAGCAGTTTCCTTCCTGTGTGCGCACACATACTTACGGCTCACTGTGCTGTCTCCTTTCCTGTCACTCATCCCCCATCATCCACCATAATTCAGAGGTGATGCCTCATGACTTCTCACTGCCATCAGCCTTCTGCTCTGTAAGTGTTCCAAGGTTTGAGTCCGTGGCTGTCAGGATCTGTTCTATATTCAGATATATATCCACAGAAAACAATATATATTGCCTCGTCCGGGCAATATTGCACTGGAGCTTTTCGAATCAAATTCAAGTAGTCCTAATTGAGTCAAATGCAAAAAAAAAATCAATATTTTTATTCCGTTGATTAGGAACTGCTACTGTTATTCGCTCTGAGATCTTCCGCGTCTTTATAAAGACTTAACCCTGCCGGATCCGGCATGCTCGCTTTGTAGCGCACACAATTTTGATCTCAGGAAAACTGCTGTTCCGTAACTGTCACCTGTCACTTCCATTTTTCCGCAACACAAAAGAACATATCTTGTATTACATGGTATTCCACAGGGGTGTTTCTCTTTCCTTCCCCCTGATCTCTGCAGTTATTGAAAAATAAATGCTGTTAACTAGTGTTTGAGTGGGCTTTGATTCAAATGGCATGAAAAGGAGCTGGTTGCTTTACTCTCGGGGAGTACAATTGAAACCATTAAAGAATTATTCACTCTTTCTCCGAATGTATTCATTTCTTTATTCTACGTGATCATAACCATATTCCTTTTGACGGCACAGTATAAAAGCGATATTAGCAGCCCAACACAGCATGGAGCTACATAGCCCCGGATGGCACGGTTCTGTGGAAAGAAGTAGGCGGCTCGAATGAAAATCTATGGATTCGTTCCCAGAGGAATGACATGCGTATAGTGTAGCTTTAACTTCAGCCTCTGTTATACCTTAAACAAATTCACGCCCTCCCACAGACCTCTTAAATATTTAATTTGACAACTTTTTAATCCGTCACTACGCCATGATGAAGTAATTGTCACATGTCGGGAAAGAGAGAGAGGAGGGAAAAAAAAGATTAAATTATACTTTGAAATGTGAATTGAAGTGATTTAAAAGGTGCCAGGCTCTTATTTGTTTTAGAACCTCGAGTAATAAGCCAAGGCTAAGAGAAATGGCTTTTCTCATGTACTTGCGTGTTTATCTGAGGGCTTTGGCATTACAAAGCCGAACTCCCTGGTGATTTGCCCAGGCTAGCGTTCCCTGTGATCCAGTGGCTGGTGGGGGCTTCAAACCATAACCTGTACTAATGGAGTTCATGGGTCTGCTCACTCACACACACACGGTTCCACACTCAGCAGTGCCGTACATGACCGATGACATTTTGTGAGTGCTTTTAAAACCTATGCCTAAACTATTGCCCTCGGTTTTGCTTGGATAATGTGAAGCGGGAGGCAAAGGATTTGGCGTTTGAAGCGAAAATATTTCTGTGTACGAGTCAAACTCCCGAGCTCACCTCGGTGACTAACTGTCTTTTCTTAGCACGCCTGATCTTTTCTGATCACAGATTAGCTATCACGAGAAAGACATAATGCCCTTCTATCTCATCTGCAGAGAATGGGAACAGGACAGATTATACTACCTATAATCTTCAGGGGCTGAACAGAATGGTATCCAACATCCCCAATGTTAATTTGACCTTCATAATTTAATCATTTTAAACATTAAAAAGATAGATTTTATTTCTGGATGATCTATCCCTTTATATGTAACTATTTAATTCACACTGTCGTATTTGTCTTTCTGGTTTTAGCTTTTTCTCTAGACTTACCCACTGATTTTTTTTCTCACCCTCTCTGCCTGGCATGGGAGGTGTGTGTGCCTGGTTGTGCCCGGCTTGTGCCCAGCTTTGCAGGGCATGGCGCCGAGAGCAGCGGGGCAGACCCTTCAGGCTCTCTCTACCTTTCATCCACTGCTGAAGGTGAAAGTGCCCCCTCAGGGTTACTGAGCTCTGCCCCTCCCAAAGGCTGCTGTGCAGGGAGTCAGATAGAGGAGAAATGATTAAAAAAATGAGAACTGCTGAATTTGCCCTTGTCTATAATATATAATAATGAAGGCTTTTTTTCGTTTCAGAAATGAACTTTTTTTATTAAGGGACAATATTTGTCCCCGGGAGTTGATCTTCTGGGCCTTTTTATCTTTATGAAGGCTTATTTTTTCGAACTATATTAAAACGCACAGCATGTCGCCCTTTTACGTCAGATACTTCTATTGTAAATCTATTCTGAATCGAGTAATTATGGATGTTAATTATGGATGATAATTATAGAATAATTATACAAATATAAAAGTAGCTGTAAATAATACAGATCATCAGACTTTATTTTCTTCTTTTATTCTGTCTTTCCATCTGTCGGTCCATCCTTTCTTTTATTTTATCCATCCGTCCATCCTCTCTTTTATTCCATCTATCCATCCATCCATTCGTCCGTCTTTCTTTCTTTCTTTCTTTCTTTCTTTCTTTCTTTCTTTCTTTCTTTCTTTCTTTCTTTCTTTCTTTCTTTCTTTCTTTCTTTCTTTCTTTCTTTATCCTTTCTGTCTGTTATTCCATCCATCCATCCATCCATCCATCCATCCATCCATCCATCCAATCCATCCATTCATTCAACTGTGTTCATTGAGATGTACTGTTCAGGAAGGCAGGGCACACACACTCACACACACAAACCACTATTACCCTGTTTAGAGGCAGCTGAGATTTATGAAGTCCACATGTTTAATACATTTCATTTGGTCCATGGGATTTGTACTTGCTTTGGTTTTTCTGTGTGTCCATTAGTGAAATATTCAGTCCATGCACAGCCAGTATTAATAAGGGACTCCAGAAGAGAGGGGGGGGGCACGACGTGCATAAACATTTAGTCCTTATAGACTTCCATGAGAAAATAAGGACTGCACGGTACATGTTAAGTGCTATGAAGCCCCAATACATAATGTCCCAGAGAGCAACAGCCTGTTGAGAAATGGAGAGCAGTGTTACATATTCCTGCAGGCCTTCTTGTATGTTAGACAGTCAGATATGAAGAGTGTGTCGACCAAGAGAGAGGGAGAGGCCCCAGTGTGAAATACCGCCATGGAAAATTTAAAGCCCCTGCAGTCTCCCATTTTCAGAAGGAATCCATTCACTTGTAAACACATCCTATGAAGATGGCAGCTGGAGGAGTGCATGAGGCAAAAGGGGGGAAAATGAGGAAAAAGAGAAAATAAACAGATTACTCCACTGCCTGGTGTGGTCACTAAAATATTTGCTTTGCTTAAGTGCTCTTGGTTTTTCAAAGGAAATAAAAGAGAGCAAGTTAGAGAGGAAAACAGACCCTCATCTCTGAGGTACCTGCTAAGCAGGTGAGAGTTGTTTTTAACGGAGTGTTTGCTTATCTAATGGGCTTTCCGTTTTGATGGCTCAAAGTGTCATCACTTCTCCATTTACACAGCAAACAGGAAACACGAATTAAGAGAGAGAAACAAAAAGATTGGACTCTTTCTCTCTTGACTGAATGAGTAATGAGGGCTAAAGAGAGTTCACAACCTGACTAAACAGCTAGCTGTGTTAGCCGCTGCCCGTAGCGTGATACTTGCTAGCTCTTGTGTTGTTTTGCCCTTGTGGCCGCAGATGCACTTGCAACGGCGGATGCTTTTGTTTACATGGGTAATGCGGGTGTATTTAATGTTGACAGATATGGCTTTTGGGTGAAAGCTAGCCCGGGTGGATTGAGGGGCCCATAATGTGGCTGTCATCTGCGCGAACAGAGGTTGAAGAGAAGCAGCCCACCTCCGTTTCCCCCTCGGATGGAGCCCGCGCTCCTCTCACTCAGCGGCGCTTGTATTTATGGACTGGTTTTACTGGCCTCAGATATGGCGCTTTTACACAGATCTGCTCAGACTCAGGGTTGTTCGGACATTTACGTTATTCCTGCTCTGAGTTACGTTCTCATGTAAAAAGTGAGAGAAATGACTTGTAAGCCAGGGGAAATGTAGAAAACTCGTGACTGACGACTGTTCTCACACTGTGAACCTGTGGCATATGTACCCAAAATGCACCACAGTCATGAAAAGGTGTGAAATAAAGTTTAAAATGTAAAGTTTTGTGGTGAGAAAAGTTTAAAATAGTAAATTAAATCACATTACGAGATATAAGCTCTGTTATGAGAAATGCATATATATATATATATTTTTTTTTTTTTTTTGAGGGGCAGCAACAGACTTCCATTCAATACCTTTGTTTTCTTACCCTTGCAAAAAATTGTTTATTGTAGCCATTTCTTGCCAAATTATTACTTTAAATCACTAATGTAAAAATGTTGTGGTCTACATACTGATCATTTCTGTCATAAAAAAAAACAGATTTTTACACAGTTCAAATTTGATTCTACATTAATGTCTTATGGTTTTATAATACTAAAAATAACTGTACTAATTTGATGGTATTTTTGTTGGAAATTACAGTTACCAGGGTAAGTTTTGCATGGGTACTTTTACTTTTGTTTATAGCATATAAAATTAACCATAAATTTACACCATATTTCACGCAAACTTTCAGGCTTCGTTGTGTATCTCCATGAAGCCAAAATCCATTACCAGAGAATTTCTATCTTATTAATAAAAACCCATGCAATACACATTTATAGTCAAATCTGTGAACTGCTGCAAAGCTCTGAAAAAAAAAAAAAGCAGCCAGAAGTTATCTGTGAAAGTCTCCCTCGCGCTAAGCCCTCGAGTTTATATGCACAAACACACTGAGCGCGCAAGAAACGAAAGGGAACAACGAGAGCAAGCGAGACGGCGACAACCCCTCCTCACCCTCCTCTCCCAAATCCTAAACACTGTTTACTCATATTTTAAAATCAGCCTTTCCACTGCCCCACTGCGAGGATATCGAACTCATTCAAACACGTCATCTTTACCAAAGCTTATTAAAAAGACGGACACAGCAGCAGAGGATCCTCATTTTTCAGTCTGTGCTGTAATTGCCCAACACAGACTGGCGAACAACAATCGCAGAGAGAGGGAGCGAGAGCGGGTGAGCGGAGGCAAGGAGATAAAGGGCTTTAGAGGGCTGGAAAAAAGGAGGGAGAATGTCTCGGAATCTCTCAATGGACCATGTTCCAATAAATCCCCTTGCATTTCAAAGGGGTGTGGGATTTCACAAACACATTTTGAAAGACGATCCTGTGAATCGAGCGAGCACTTTACGGTATAAGTGCCAGCTTCTTTAAGCTGAGAGAGCGAAAGAGGACGGGGGGGCAGGGAAAAAGCGAGCGAGCGAGCGGGGTGGGCTTTTTGCGCATGTAATGTCTTGTGTTTGACCTGAAACTGCACTGGCTGGCTGATCTTTTGTGGAAATGATATACATGTGGAACAAAAACATAAGGCAATCCAATCTGAAAAGGTCAGTCGCCACTGCAGTCGGCTAGAAAATGGAGATGAAGTGTGTGTTTCCCCTCATGTTTCATAAAAATGAAAAAAAAAAAAAAGGATAATAATAACAGCTTCAGCCCTCAAAACGCTCTTAAAGCTTCATGTTCAGCCTGAAACCGCTGAACTGAGGTGGCTAAAAGCATCAAGTCCTGAGAAGAAAGGACGCATTGTTTGCTGGCAAGCTAGGCTAATGGTGCTGTTGTTGTGGAGAGCTTGCGTGCTCTCATTAACCCTCTAGCTCGTTAGCGCCGGCGGTTGCGCGTGCTTGACGAGCCCCGGCATCTCAACCTGACGCATGTCGTGTCAACGAGCGCTGTTCCTCGCCCCGAGACAAAGGCACGTTGGCAAGACACTGGTCCACCCCGACCACAACCGACAAAACGTTATCCCCACTAATGTCTTCCCCTCCAATTAAATCTGTAACTGTTAATTACTGTAATTAGCTAAGCAAGACCTTTCTCTCTCTCTCTCTCTCTCTCTCTCTCTCTTTATCTCCTTCTCCACCTCTCTTTCTCTTCAGCGTTTAACGATAAGCTGAAAGCTGTGTTTGAGTGCAGTTTGAAATGGAAAGGTGTGATGTTGTGAATATTTGTGATTCAAATTTTAACATACTAGCTAAAAGCTAAAAGCCAGAGGCCACAGTTCAGACCTAAACCCTTATTAAGAGAGATGTGAACAAATGCGTTTTTAGTTAATAATTTTTAGTAATTATTTGATAAAAAATACTGTTTATCTGTGTTAAAAAGTTTTTGTCTTTTGTATATTATTTTGTTTACAGGTGTAGTGTTTATATGTGTATTTCAAGAACCACCTTCATCTCATTCTTGGTACTGTGTAACACAGGAGAATTTTAGCAGACTGTTTTCCAAAGAGTTGGGGTTCCCATTGACTTTCATTGTATGGAAAAGAGCAGGACATATGCTAAATTAGGGGTGGGTGAAATGAAAATCTTATTTAATAAGTTGAATAATCTTTCTTCACAATAACAGTATATGTCATGGTATAGTTATAATGGTTATTTTATTTGATCTTTTTCTTATTTTTCTTATTAAAAGTAACAAACAACAGAACATACAATGTAAGAAATATTTATTAGTAGAATTCAAGTAAATATATTAATATTAAAGCTACAATAGCTATTCAGTCAACAGCACAAATGCACAGATCCACTTTTTGCTAAACTGTTTACATTCACTTAAGAGTTAAGACATAACCGACTTTTTTTATTTTGACATAACACTGTGCGTATATGACCGTTCAAGCACAAAACACACGAAAGAGATTGAATTCTGGATTGCATGCTTTCTGTTTGTGCTTTTCGGGTTTGTGTCAGTCAGCGCAAGTACATTGGCATCTTTTTTTCAAGGCTTATCTCACCTAATAACTTTAACAGCGATATAAAACGTCCATTGATAAATATTTTGCTATATTGCTATAAAGTAAATGATGACATTTTGGGTGAACTGCCCCTTTAAGGGCTGGTAAATAAAGGTTTACTCTCTTTTTTTATTGTTTCCCAAACTGTTCATGCTCATTAATAGGCCGGTGCAGGTGAACGAACCGCTGTAGGCATCAGCAAGGGATTTTACAGGAATTTCAGGGAACTTTAGACCATCATACGTGTTCCTTCACACCTGATTTGTGTGCTTGTGCGCTACGTAATGGATTCTGAAGAGCGTTATTGCTGAAATAATTGCGTGCGAGTTCTGTGGTGAATGCGCATCCTCTGTGATTGGAGCTCCGCAGGTTTCCTGCCTCAGGATGCAGAAAACAAGGCAATGCTAATCTGTAATTTGGAGTGTAGTTCTTTCTCGGAAAGAAAGAAGAGACCCTTCAGAGGGAGCTCTTTCTCTCCTTCTCTGTCTCTCTCGCTCTCTCTCTCTCTCTCTCTCTCTCTCTCTCTCTCTCTCTCTCTCCGCTCCAGGCGGCAGAGTCTTTGCTGTGGATTCACTGCAGCCAAATTTAAATGATGGACTGTCAAGTCTGGCACAGAGGACACCATTGCAAAAAGTCATTTCTTTGGCACTGGATCACGGCCCAGCTGTATGTTTCTAACGCTGCTTTTGTTGTTTATCAACACACCCTTGCACATACACGCACATTTAAAAAAAAAAAAAGACACGCACATGTGGGCATCTGACATGCAGGAACACTCCAGCGCACTCACATATCACAGCGAGAGAAATGAAGAAACCAGGCAGAGAGGATTCTGGGATTAGTGCGCCTGTATATTACAGCAATATTCACGTCTGCCCAAAGCTTTTTATTCTTGCCTTGCATGCAGTCGTGCTCATGCGTGTGTGTATAATGACACTAATACACCAGAACCTGCCATTTGTGTCCTGTTTTTTGTATATATGTGTGTGTGTGTGTGTGTGTGTGTGTGTGTGTGTGTGTGTGTGTGTGTGTGTGTGTGTGTGTGTGTGTGTGTGTGTGTGTGTGTGACCTGGTTTTACATACTTCTCCATTGCCTAATTAGGCAGTGGCGGAGAAGGACGAGGCGGCTTGCATAGATTAGTTGCCTGTGGGTATTTCATAAGTGCCTTTCAATGACACATTTGCATTATTTGCTGGGGGTGTACATTAAGAGGCACACTACCTTGGCCACAAATGAAGGCCAGGAGCTTAATAAGACAAGAACAAATAACCTAAGCAGATATTAACATGAAATATGACAACCCAAAGCAGGCTAGAAATTGAGAGAGTCGAATTGGAAATGTACAATATTGAAGTGTAACAATGCTCAAAGCACATATACATATTTCATGGAATACTGGAAATATGAAGATATTTTGTATTTGAATGAATGAAGAGACCACCGGCATAATCCATAGTGGAGTTAGAAAGTTTGAGTCATTTTAACGATTTTAGACAGACTCAAATACTTTTTTTTTACATTACAATACAGTACTGCTGTTTATCATTAAGGTTTGCATTAAGTTAGAAAGATAATAGAGCTTTATGTGAATCATTTCAGCTTAATTATTTAAAAGAATCCGCTCAAAACTAAGATTGATTTTCAAATTGGATCAACAAATCAGTAGAGTTTCATATCTTCAATACTTTTATTTTTCACTTAAGTTTTCAGTTAGGTTATAGATTTCCACTTGGTTAGATTAGACGTTTCACAAAAGAGAGAACAGGTTCAAAACAGTGATTTGTTTGCAAATTGGACATCTCTAATCATATCTTAGCATTGCTTTTATTTTGCATTATGTTTTCTATTAGATTCGAATATAGAGCACTTTGTGAATCGTTTTTTTTTTGTGTGTGTGTGTGTGTGTGTGTGTGTGTGTGTGTGTGTGTGTGCATATTTCAGTCATTAAAGAAGTGGTTCAAAATAATGATTTATTTTCAATTTGAACAACATTAATCTGATTTTACTAGTGCTTCTATTCATAATTTTGTTTTTGATTATGTTATAGATTGTTATATGTTATTTTCATTCGTTTAGATTATAGAACACTTTGCAAATCATTAAGGCCAAAACAAAGGTTCAAAACAACCATTTAATTTCCAAATTGGACATCACTAATTAGTAGAGTTAATATTTTATCGATACTTCTATTTAACACTTTGTTTTCCATTAGTTAGATTCATGTAAAAGTTTGGTTCAGTTACACATAACCAGTTCAAAACAACAATTAATTTGTAAATTGGCCATTACTAATCAGTAAAGATTCAAATCTCTTACTATGCTTCTGATTAGGTTATATAGATTTCCTTTAGGTTACATGGATTAATGAGTGCTTTATGAATCGGTTAGACTGAATCATTAAAGAGAGCAGGTTCAAAACAGCAGAATCCCTAATTAGTAGAGATTCATATCTTATCACTACATTACATATATTACCATTAGGTGTGTTTTGCGAATCTGTTCGACTGAATCATTAAAAAGAACTGGTTTCAAACAGCTATTCTGTGAATTGAACATCATTAATCAGTAAAGATCAATTTATCACTGTTTTTGATTAGGTTATATAGGTTCCCATTAGGTTACATGTTATAAAGAGCACTTTGTGAATCAGTTTGATCAAATGAACCTGTTAAAAGTAATGATTTGTTTGTGATTTGTACTTCACTACTCAGTAGAAATTCTTATTTTTTTTCTTTTTAATATTAATAAATAAAGGCTGGCTTTTTAATTGCATTGCCAACAAGTTCTGCGTCCATCACTATGTGTACCGAAAAATGCTGGCTACAGCATCTTGACCAATGACTAATTATGCATACTGGCTAAACAAATGATTGAATAAAGCTCAGCCTGGCCAGAGCCAGTGACCCCGTGAGATCCAGCACAGGAGCCCATGCTGAATAGGTCCCGTCAGGTCACTGTGTGTGAGAGAGAGAGTGTTGATCTGTGTCACTGTGGCCTCGCTCTCTGGTTTGGCTAGCCTCCACACAGACACACAAGCAGGCCTGCTCGCTGACCACTGTGGTTCTTGGCCCCAGGCCGACTCCATGTCCAGGAGGGCACACAGACACACACACACAAACACACAAAGAGGCAGTGACAGAGGCCCTCTTGTTTAGACACTCTCACTCTTTCTCTCCGTCTCTGTCGCGCTTTCTCCGTCCTCTCCCTCTGGACTCTCACGCTGCGTGTCACTACAGACAAATGTCAGCTCCTCAATGGGACAGTGATTAATTTTGGTGTGCTTGGCAAAATGTCTACAAGATGTTTGTTTGGGTTATCTTTTCCCACCCCTGTCTTCTCTCCCCTCCTCCTCTCCCTCACCCTGTCACAAACCTCTTTCCTGGGGAGAGGAAACACATCATCATCTAGGGACATCCAGGCTACCTGAACTGACAGGAAATCCTCTACTCTTGACTGCTGCCACTTTTGGTCACGTCTCTCCCCCCCCCCCCCCCCCCCCCGCCTCCCTCTTTCTTTCTCTTTTAAAATGTAGATGTTTAAACTTGAATGCCCCATCCCAGCTCTGAGGTTTGTGTGTATTGTCACGCATCGCTGTCAACAGTCCTGATTAGCTTATCATTCCGTGCGGAGGGAAGAGATACCGTGTATCATCAACATCATCTTCCTCCCAGTCGAAGTTGTACTGCTCCATCATTTCTCTTTCCTCCTGCACTCACTGCCATGATGTCTCCCAATCTGTAAACACTGATCATTTACCAACCTTGTAGTGCATTTTAACATTCCACCTACCTCAGCAACCAAACACTAAGATGTTCATTAAGCGCAGTACTAAGCTAGTTAGCTAAATGACACCACCAAATGTGATTGGTCTATCCAGAATGCTTTATGGAAGTGGATCTCACTTCAGAATTGTGGGTAATGTAGAATTTTCCTGGAAATTTCCTGGATTTTTAAAAGAATTTAAAGGTGCAATGAAACAGAAGTAGTGACAGAACTTTTTTTTCTCCATATTGTGACGTACATCTGAGTGTAATGGATTATCGGAAAGAAAAATAAAAAAAGTAGGCTGGGGACTTGATTCTATTGCAAGGGGCGGAGTTTAGGCTGGCTAAATGATTGGAGAAGTCCTGCATATGTCACCAGAGAGAAGTCTGTCAGTTCACTGGAAGATCCAATACAATACAAGATTTTTTGGTCACACTTCAGATTAAGGTCCAATTCTCTCTATTAACTATGACTTTTGCCTCAATAAACTCCTAATTACTGCATATTAATAGTTAGTAGTGTAGTTGTTAAGTTTAGGTATTGCATAGGATTAAGGAATGTAGAATATGGTCATGCAGAATAATGCATTGATATGTGCTTTAAAAATACTAATAAACAGCAAATATCCTTGTATTGTGCATGATAATATGTAACTAGTTAATAGTGAGAATTGGACCCTAAACTAAAGTGTTACCAATTTTTGTTTTTTGAAAATAAAAATAAAACACATGCACAGATTAATCATTCAATTTAAGATCAATAACATGCATTTAGAAAACGCATTTACTGAAATATCACTTTATGCCGACTTCACCTTGAGATTGCACTGATTAGTGTCTCTATAGAGAAAATCAATAGGATTTGTATGTCCATAATCCAACTGTTGCGTTCTATAAGCATTCCAGACTTTATCCCAATAGTCTACATAAAACTTGCGTCACTATCTCTGTTGTAACATTACATTTAGAAAATGTCCAGCATGTTAAGTCTGTCAAAGTCGACAGTCTGGGCAGGCAGTGAGCGTGGTCTCGCGGCACAACAGCCCCTGACTGTGGGGAAATAGAGAGCCTCTAGTGTGTGACTGGGGCTCTGATTTGAGCTGGCTGAGTCGATTTGGTGGGAGGGCGCAGTGCGCTGGCCTCCCCAGTGCAGTCTCAGGTATGGTAATTAGTCTGTCATTAACATTGGGAATAGCTAATGTGTATTAATGTGTTAATGGCATGTTAATTACCCTACATGTGAGAGCGAGAGAGAGCCCGGAGGCGCTTTCCCTTAGTGTTTTCTTTGCCATGTGGATGTAGGCCAAGACTCATATATGGACACGCAGAGAAAGACACTTGAAGATGCATTTTGTGGTTGTTTTACTTGGCAGAACAGAATATTTTTATCCACTTTGATCTTAAAGTTTTTTTCAACAGACGTGACAGAGAGGTAGATTGTGTTGTTTAAGAAGAATATGTGTGTTAGTGTGTATGTCCATGTCCAATGCGCATCGTATTTGCAAAGCTGATTCGATTACAAAGGCTCTTGTAATCTTGCTTTGTTTCTGCACTCAGTTTAGCATTATCTTCATCTAACCTGCCATCACCAGCTTGAGGATACATACAGTACACACTTTCCAGTTTGTTTTTATACTGAGCTAATGATGTTTTCTATTCCTTAACCATCACGCAAACCTTTTACATTTTATTTAACACATTATTTACTGTGTTTATTAAGCCATTTTCCTTCTGGGGACATTTAGTCAGCAAAACTGCCCCCACATACGCACTTTTCATGGTCATGAACGACTGAGCACTGAGCTGTTCTGAGAGAGATGACCTTTCTAGATATTGACAGGAAATAAATTCCCTTTCGATTAGTTAGCTTTGGGAGACCTGCGCCGGTCGATGCAATTAGACGTGCCATGGTGTCGATAGGCAGCGGTTTGCTGCAGAGCAACTCATTGAACAGAAAGAGAAGGGATGTGGGGTTATGGGGTCAGTCGGAGGTGTATTGAACTGAACCCACAGACCGTGGAAGCGTGAAAGAGAGCGCTCGAGAAGAAATCACTGTTGGACCGCTCGCATGCAGGGATAACTGAATCATAACTATTTTTTTTTTCCCTGTCTCCTCATGTTGCTTCACAAAACCAGATGCTCTTCCTGATATGAACAAACACAGGGAAGTATTTCTGCTGTCAGCACATCACGGTCGGATTTCAAGCCTCCCGTTAAATGGATAAACTGAAAACAAAGAATTTAGTTGTCTGTAGTGTTACTTAACCTTCTGTACCGCCAAAGCTTCAAGTACTTTTTCATCAATATAAACCCGAAATACGTTCTTTTAAACATACGTTACACCACTGTTCAGAAGTTTGGGGCCAGCTTGCTTTTTTATTTAAAGAAATTTATACTTTTATTCAGCAAGGATGCATGACATTTATCAAAAGTGACAGTAAGGGCATTTATAATGTTACAATATATTTCTATTTAAGTTTAATCTTTTCAAAGAATCTGATTTTTAAAAATCAGGTGGCATGGTTTCCACAAAAAAAAAAAAAAAAAAAAAAAATTAAGCAGCACTACTGTTTTAAAGGAAGAGTTTCTTTAATACCAAATCAGTATACTAGAATGATTTCAGAAGGATCATGTGACGCTGAAGAGGTTTTTTTGTTTTTTACAATATTAGTGATTTTACTGTATTTTTGATCAAATAAATGCAGCCTTGGTGAGCATAAGAGATGAAATATTTCAGAAATATTAACACATCTTACTGACCCCAAACTTTAAAATGGTAGTGTTTTCATTCATTTACAACAATTGATAGTGACAGTGAAAATAACAGACTGCAGAAAACAGTATCTTCAGTTTGAGAAACTAGAAATAGAATCGGAAATAGAATTTTATAATTATATATACTGACAAAATGTACCATTATGTACAAATAATATAATAATATTGAAGTTAATTATTTTAAATGTTGAATAGTACTATTTATTATTCTATATATATTATATTATATTATATTATATTACTTTATATGAATATTGTTTTAGCAAAGCAAAGTTGAAATCCCTGGTTGGGAATCACTAGTCTGAGGTTTGTGTAAGTGTAAACAAACACGCATCCTCCCCAAGTCGCTGACCGTACCAAAGGGGAAAAAAACGACTCAGTGGTGCTTGTGTGTGTGTTAAGAGCTTGGCACGCTCCAACACTGCACATTAACTCAGCGGGGATGAGTCTTTATGGCTCTCATGGCCACTCTTAAGTGATGGGAGTAAACAAGGTAGAGGTCAGAGGTCAGTCGTAAGGGCATGCCCAGTGCCTAAGGGACAGATTGAGGAAGAGAGACAGGAGAGCAGGTGTAAATTCACCATAATTGTTGTGACGGCACACAGTTGTCTAATCCTTGTCTATCACAGAAACAATGTGTCTGTCTGGTGAGTTTACTAAAAGTAAAAGGCCCGTTTCACACTGCATTGTCAGTGTTGGACATGCAGGCCTAAGTGTATAAAGTCTTTTTTTTAAAGATTCGTAACATGCTAGCAACAGTTCCCCCTTCATCGTGTTGTTCATTTTGAGCTGATGAAATCGAGTGACAGGCCTAAAGCACGCGTTTAATTGAGGCTGGTTCTGCGCCGTACTGTGTATTTTTAGGGAACTTGTGAAGGTGAAGCTTGGCCTCCATTCTTCAAACGAGCTCCCAACCCCCTATTGTCCATTTACCATGATACCCGCAACGTTGCATCAGACCCAGCTGCTTTTTCTGTCGCCTTGGCTCAAGGTTTAAGTCCTAAGGAACTTGCATCAGACGGAAAAAAGTTTAAAGCCAGAAAACGAATGTTTCGTACTACTACCACGGATTGTTGCGTCAGTTCGAAGGTAAAAGGTTTGGATAAAGGTGCATGGTGTTTACACATGCCGTCAAGCTTATGCTGAGAGAGTGAGGTATTAGGTAAATCCAGTGCGGATATCTGTGACTGAAGCAGTGGAAATTCTCCTCTGCTTATTTGCAGCTTTACTGCCAATGAGAGATCTAATCGCCACAAAGCCTATTTTACCAGTATCATGGCGCGATGTTTACATTGCTCATCCTAAAAGTGTTATTAGCTGCTTAGCTTAAAAGAAACCACAGGCCTCGGGATGAAATAACCCGCTGTGTGGATGTGATAGCACTAATTCATTTCAGACATATTGGGGTTTAGTTTGAAGTGATAAAAGTGTTGCTGCAACTGAGGAGATTTGGTTGTTTCTTATTTGTCTGGATCCTCTGTGAGCCGGAAGTTATATGAATAGTGTCGGTATAATAAAATGGATAAGAATAAAGATTAAGAGAAGTGAACAGAGGGAGAATATCAGAGGGAGAAGAGAGCAGAGGGATTATCCACATGGAAAGGAAGGAAGATATGGTGAAGTTACTTATGAGTGTGTAAAGAAAAGGAACAGTTCTTATAAAATTACAGTTTAAAACACATTCTTTGAATGTACTCTTTTTATTCATGTAAAACTTTTAGACTTTTTTAGACTTTTTCATAAGGATCTTGCAATCATTTTCCAAATAACTGGTTTCCTTTTTAAAGGACTTCATTTTTAATAACTTTTGTCCATTATGATGAACAAAAAATGTTAATGTTAAAATTAAAAACATGCTTGTCATAGTCATTGTTTATATATTTTTTTAATAATTAATAAATTGGATACATTTGAAAATGAAATTAAATATGAATAAACTTGAATAGATTTGGTCAAAATATTACCCTTATACAAGATGGGAAAATGTACATTAGCTGAAAGAGAGAACTGGAGCACCCAAAAAGACATGTGGGAGTGAACGGAGTAATGATACAACAGGAAATGACTTGACTCTTATTTCTGTTGTTAAAAGAAAGTGGCCCCATAAACCACAACGCTGTTTGCTTGAAGCTCTTGCAGCAGGTGGAGGTGGAAGAAAGGAGGGGGAGACGAGGAGGGGGTCCTTGTCTACAAATGTGCCCATTATGGATGGCTCTCCTGGGCTGTCGTGGCACCAATGCACCCGGTCTACAGCCTGGAGGGGCCCGGCGCGCTCTCCGCACAGCCGAGTAATCATTTTTATCCCCGCCATTTCCCAAATAGAAATGGACACGTATGATAAAAGTGTCAGGGCCAGTGTGGGCGACAGGACCTTCTAACTGCATTACATGTCACATCCTCACGTCCCTCTCTGTTTTGCTTTGCCTGCGAACGGCCGTGTTATTGCTCGCAGGAACTTGGCGGTAATATACAGTGCGAGACAAGCAGCTCTTTATGGCCTCAGATTATTTGGTTTGAATGAAAGTGCTGATTTATGTCTGTTTAAGTGAAAAGCTCTGTAAATTCCCTCAGCTGCGTTTCCTGTTCTGGTCCTTCAGGAGCGACTGAGCAGAATGGTAGTGACAACTGAGGCTGGTGTGGAAATGTGTCAGTTTGTGGTATATTTAATATACCTGACAGAATCGTGAAAATAAACCAACCTCAAAAACTAAGCCTTTACCTCCTCTAACGTAACACAAATCAAACGCAAACCCAAACATACCCATACTTTCATATACTATAGTGAGACCGCAAATCATCGCATCATCTGGAAAGAATCGTGCTTCTTTAAAAAAAAAGAAAAAAAAAAAGAAGCCATATTTGTGTACAGACGTCTGATAAACATCTTAAACCGCAGACAACATCTGCTGAATGTCGTTCTAACATCCGACAAGCTAATCCAGATGAAAACGTACACATCAAATCAGGCTTGTATTATAGTAATTGAAAATAACATTTTAAAAATCTTAAACTTATTTTATTTCAGCTAGTTGCCAAAGCAGCATTTCTCATTTTCTTGATGTACTAAAATAACAAAAAAATTAAATTAAAAATAATAAAAACCATGGACAGATGTAAAATTACTAAAACTTTAACCAAAATCAAAATGTATAAGAAACAAACTAATTCAAATTTGATCAAAAACTTACTAGTATTAACTTGATGTACTAAAATATCTAAACTAAAACTTAAAAATCAATATAAACTGTATAGATGTATTTAAAAAAAAACGAATAAAAATGACAAACGTAACAAAATTACTAAAACTTGAACTAAAATTAAATAAAATCTAAAAAAATTAAAATATAAAAATAAGAAAATAAAAACATGAATAAAATCAATCAATAAAGACATATATGTTTTATAGTCTAATAAAAATGACAAAAACACAATAAAATTACTAAAACAAAAAGAAAGAGGAATGATGTCTCTGCGATGTAGATGTGATATAGTGATTCTGATTGGTTCTGTGTGTGTATGTGTAGTTGTGTGTCTGCTCTTGGAGTCAGTGGAGCAGGGTCATATTGTCCCTGGTGTGGCCTTGGCTCTACACGCTGACACTGCATTGTCCAGCACGGCCAGCTGAGCGTCTCACACAAATGACCTCATTCATCCTCTGCCTCTCACACCATTACACCCCATGGCCTAATATCAACAGCACATACATGCACTAACACCTGATCAATACCGCACGGGCCAGGCAGCTCCTCCATCGGCAGTCTGGGCTGAAGGTGCCGCTCTTTAGATTTCTTGTGTTAGCTGAGTAAATGGTCTCTTCAAATTGACAGCATCTTGTCTTTGTTTATTTACAAAAGTGGGTTAGCTAGAGTGTCCGTGTTCGGTAGGGGTTTGTTTGTACTGTTGGTTTGCTCGCAGTTGATGGATTGTAGCTTTTTTTGTGTGTGTGTGTGGTTGTGCTTTATGGGAGCGAGTCTTGAAGTCTGTTTACAAAACCATAAAACAAATGTGTAAATATTTGTTTATGTTGTAATGTGCACAAGAATTGGAAGCGACTGTAGCGTTGCCAATGTATGGACCTTTAGTCAATTATGTTAGTATGTACATACTGTATGTATTCAAACTTTTTTTGAATTTGAACCACATACAGTAAATAAACTGGGTAGTTTTTTCCCCCTCACTATACTGTTCTTTTATTTGTAAACTACCCAAATGTAAAATCATACATTCTATCTGAATAGCTTTAAACGGTTTGGCCATCAAGAATACCTGGTTGGGTGTGTGTGTGTGTGTGTGTGTGAGAGAGAGAGAGAGAGAGAGAGAGAGAGAGAGAGAGAGAGAGAGAGAGAGAGGCTTAGCTGGTTGCCAGGCTTCCACAGTGCAATAATAAACTCCGTAATCTCCTCATTTAGGATTCAGCATCTCACAGTATCTTAATGAAGCCTGTAATGAAGCTCTCAAAAACTCTCAGAACCCCCAAATCACCCACTAGTTAAAGCGTCCAAAATACCCAGACCAACCACAGCATACACATTCTCGTCTTAGTCCTACATTTATGGTGGTTTTTCACCCCCTGACTAATAGTATGTTAATTTCAACTCATTTTTATTCAGGTTTAATTGCTAATTTTGCTGTATTATTTTTGTCTGGCTTTTTAAACTGCAGAATGCATGTCATGCCTGTATAGGTGCACATTCTTATGTGTTTAATGAAACCTAATTAGGATCCACTGAAACATCTTTTACTCTGAAGTGTGTATCGATGGACATGTTGCATTCCCATAGTTCCTTATTTAAAAGATAAAATAAAATGTCAGAGAACTGTGATCCGGCCGGCTCTAGATACAAAGTTGTTCCTTCTGGTTAACATCACTACTACTATGAAAGTAGAATTCGGGATGTGTCCCAATAACAAAGACTGAAGGCCGCAGCCTTCTTCATATTCTTCTTCATATTCTTCTTCTTAAAGGCACCATTACAAATACATGTTAAGATTAAATCGTTTGATTAAAATCTTTCACAAAAAGAACTTTTTCTGCTTCATTATTCTCCCATATGAATGGAATTCATTATGCAAACACAGAGAGAGAGGCAAGCATGATGAGGAAGTTTGTAATCAATCTTAATGGCTCTTTACTGCTCTGAGGTTCATTATGAATATCAGGCAAACACAATGAGCTATCTTTCACCCTCATATCGATTGCTATGCAAATTTACATACATTTCAAGCAGCCTTGCCTCTGTGGAGAGCAGAACCGGGGTTGTATAATAAAACAGTTTGTTAACAACAAAATATAACGGCACTTATGAGAACACTTTCTGCTCATTATTACGCCGTACTCGTGATTTCGGACCAGTAGGCGAGCGCGCTGAGACACAAGTACATGCATGCCTTTCTGTTTAGCATCGCCTCAGCGTGGAGAGGTGCCATCACGCTGTTGAGTGTGTGTCAGTCGGTGAGTGTCCCTGTCATGTATGGCTGTGAGTACACACACCGTGTGTGCAGTGTGCTGTGAAAATTCGAGAAGGCAGCGCTGCAAAACAGAGGAAAAACAAATTCGTACCTACGGGCCTTTTCAGCACTCTCTCAATACACCCCCAGCACCCTGATCCGTCTCACTTTAACTCAAGCATAGCGATGGGTCGGAATGGACGACGTATTTTTTCTCTAATACAGTCTGGAGTTATCTTCGCCTGTTGTGACAGATAGTGGTATTTGCTGCCAGACAGAGGCTTGATTGCAGAGCTCACAACCCATGTGATAGTACGTCAGTGATTAACGCCTATATGAAATTCAATCATTCGTCAATAATTAATTCACTCTTTCATCATTCACAGCTCATGAGGGCAGCAGACAGGCACAAGCGAGGCTGTATATGTCTTTACATTATCTTTGCTTTTTCAAGAGCATCAAGAACGTGTTGCTGGACGGTTGTTGCATCATGTGACAGTGTAGTATCCATTGCATTCCTTTACAAAAATAGTTGTTTCAAGGGTTATAGTGATCATGTGCTTAAGGGGATAGTTAGAACTCATCATTTGTTGTTCCAAACCTCTATGGCCTATGTCAATAGGGTCCAATGGTGTTTTGGGCCCAACTGACTTTAAATCGATGAACACAAACATTCTTTAAAATCTAGTATTTTGTATTCCACAGAAAATAGAAAGTCATACCTTTTTATGATAAATTGATTTAAGAATATAAAAAAAAGCCATTGTGGTCTCACTTCTACCTCGTCATGTCACTGACCAATCTCTTGTTTTTGTTTATCAGGTCTAAGTATCCGCGGGGCTCAGGAAGAGGACCCACCCGATCCACAGCTGATGCGTCTTGACAACATGCTTCTGGCAGAGGGTGTGTCAGGACCGGAGAAGGGCGGAGGATCGGCGGCGGCGGCAGCGGCGGCGGCAGCGGCCGGCAGTCCCACTGACAACTCCATTGAGCACTCTGACTACAGGGCCAAACTCTCCCAGATCAGACAGATCTACCACACCGAGCTGGAGAAATATGAACAGGTGAATGTCAGTACACCCTATAGTCCAATAAGGCATTATCAGCTTGCAATGTATATTTTCTTTTTGAAGGTCCTGTATGACTTCTCTATAAGTTGCTCCAAAAAAAAAAAGAGAGAAATAATACATTTTCATATAATAGTTCATGTACATATAACTAAAACCTAAAACCTTTTCCAGCCTTCTGAAAACACCTATCTAGTTGTTACGAAGCCCAATCTGATTGTATGGTACAGAGCCAAGAACTTTTTATCTGCATTCACACATTTGCATTGATCCTATGAGTGTGAATAATCCCAGCTTGCTGTTCTGTCTGAATAGATAGTTTTCCACTGAAGCTTAATGACAGGTTTAAAGGGAGACCTAGAGGCCTTCATCTGAACTGAAGGTGTCAGAGGTCTAAACCTGAGCAAGCATTTTGCATTTTACAGTCCTGTCTATCATGATTACAACTGAGAGCAAATGTGATTTATGGTGGTATTCAGGCATTAGGACATCTTCAACTTACCTGACCCCTGAACAACGGTAGTCTAGACATCCTCTTATAAATATTGAGCAGACGCTTTTAGTTACATTGTGGAGGGCAGCCTCTGATTGCATAGTGCATTTGAGAGTGTCGCTATGCAGGACTGGCTGCTTCATTGAGGTCATGTATTGATTCTTTAATGGAGCTGACATTAATTTTTGATTCAGCGCTTTGGTTATTTTCCTCATAATCAAGGGCAAGTTGAACGATGGCCTTTCAATCTTTTTTTTTTTTTTTTTTTTTTTTTGAGATACGATATAGTTAACATGCTGGATGTTTTGAAGAGACGTCTAGAAAAATTTAAGTAATAGCTGTACAAATAGTCTATTGTCCCTGGGTCAATGACATGATGCTCATTTTGTCCAGATCTATCCTTTTTTTTTTTTTTTTATGAATCACATAGGGTTGTCAAAAGTACCGGTACTTCGGTACCAAGTCGGTACTGAAATTTTAAAAACATGACGATACCAGCATTTCTGTAGTACCGGTAGTCAAGTCATGTCACCTTCATTTATATAGCGCTTTTTACAATACAGATTGTTTCAAAGCAGCTTTACAGTGAAGTAAATACCGATATATTCGGTACCCGCTGACAGGCGGCTGCTTTCAGTCATTTCCGTGTTTATCTAAGCGCAGGGCTCCAGACTAACTGACCACAAAAAGACTATTTAAATATGAATCCTGGATGTTCTGCGCATCTCTGTGTGAATGTCGCAGATGCATGGTTTCAGTTACCACACACACAGACAGACACTGAAGCAGCTGTGATGTTCGCTGTGTTATCAGCCTCTTCCACCTCACTATATGAGGACCTGAATGCATGAACTAACTTCATCTCCAGAGCTGCTCTGGGTCTGATTCACTTCATGAGCATTTTACCGTTTAATTTGAGAAAAAACTATCATCATATCATACACCCACAGAAACGTAAAGGTCTTCACGGCAACCCGTCAAAATAAAAGTTTGGTTTAACTTGAATAAATTGACAGAAATATAACCCTAACAGCATGTGGCCTTCAAATGTTTATATGTATTATTAACTTATAATGATTACCATCATAAATAATAAACTCAATGAATTTATTTTAATATTTTTTTTATTAAAATAAATAGTTAAATAGTTCCAACAGATTTTACTATGGTACCGAAATTGGTACCGAGAACCGTAAAATTGTAATGGTATTGGTACCGACTACTGGAATTTTGGTATCGTGACAACCCTATTGTACACCCATGTATTTATGTTAGAATATTCATGTATCTTATTGTGTTTTACTTGATAGTTACAGCCCATGACATTTTCATTCATTAAATTCAAACTTTTGTTTCAAACCATATACAGTAAAACCAACATGAATAGTATATTTCTAAGAACTTGTGTTAGGTTTTTCCTTTTCTTTACCGTTGTTACTCTTTTTTTCTCGTCATTGACGTACGTTTTACAGAAAACAATTAAGAATGGTTGAGAGAACACTTTTATTTGTAAATAACAATCCCCTTAATATGAAATGGAAGTTGTTTAGCTGATGGCTTAGTCGGCCAATGGGCTCAATTAGTCTGATTAACTTGCAAGTGTTTAAAAAGGGAGCATGTGAATAAGGTTGCTCAACCCTTTCACCCAGAGTAAATGCATCTTTGTTAAGGGTGTTCCCCATTTTAATAATCTAAATGTAAATACTTAACAAATTTTACTCCGAGTAATGAGCTAAAGTGTGCACTACCTAAATTAGTTATTCTAATTAATCATGTATGAACCACTGCTTTAACGAAAAGCTGTTTAATTTCTACGGCGCTGGGCAAGTGCCAAATTGCAAATCGGCATTTGCATTCATAGATGACTTCACCTATTAAGCCGTTCAAGTCCTCAGCAGCACTACAAACAGTATGGATGGTGTTTTTTCCGTGCTTTCAAGAGCGTCAGCTTTGAACTTGCTTCAAAAATTGCTGATTGCTGCTCCAGAGAGCTTCAAACGAATGCAGTTGAACTGATGTGCTTCTTCTGCCGAATAACGTCAAAGAGCATTTCTGTCACTGTGCTGAGAGTATATAATGATTTTAAAAAGAGTGTCAATCTCTAGGATGTTTTTTGGGATGTTAGGTGAGAAAATAATGACAGAACTGTATATTCAGAAATTATTTATTACATTTAGTCTCAGTAGGGTGTCCTAAAGACTTCAGAGTAATTTAGTTTTGCGTAATGCATTTTACACCTACTCCCTCTGTGTCCTCAGATCAAAAATGTATTTCTCCACAGGCATGTAATGAGTTCACCACCCACGTCATGAACCTGTTGAGGGAGCAGTCTCGCACACGACCCATCTCGCCCAAAGAGATCGAGCGCATGGTCAGCATCATCCATCGCAAATTCAGCTCCATCCAAATGCAGCTTAAACAGAGCACCTGTGAGGCCGTCATGATCTTGAGGTCCCGCTTCCTCGATGCCAGGTTAGTATCCGTATGTGTGATTTGTCTACATTATAGGACATGTAATTACAAATGATTCTCGGTTGTATCTGAAAGAATCCATCTTCTGCTATATACAAGAAAGGGATGATTAGAGAATATGATTTCAAGTTAACCATCAAATATGATGGCCCCAAATGTATTTAGGGTGTGGTCACATTTATCGTTATTTAGTGAAATTTTAGAGGTCAATTCAGTCATATTAATAGGAAATCTGTGCAATTGGACATTTCATGTGCGGGCAAAAAAAGTTCCCCAATCAGATTTTGCCCATAGTCTTGAAGAGGCTTCTGTGTTAGCGGTGCTTCATGCATCGCTACACTATAGACAGTGGACCATATTTGCCTGTGAAATTTAATAAAAATTTCACTAATGTGACTGCACCTTCAAGCACACTTAAAAATGTAATTTCATTATATAACAAAATATCAAACCAAGTGATATTTATTTTAAAGAAAAATAGCTATTTGTTCAAAACAAGGACAAAAAAAATGTTCAAAATGAGGATAGAAGATTCATAATTCCATTAAGAGGAACTTTGGATCAGTTATTTTACAGTAATGGCTTAGAAGGTGAAGTTAGCTCTGAAAAAAAATGTCTGCAGATGCCACTTTGATGTTTTATTTGCAAAATTCAGACATTCTTTAGTACAACTTAAATTCAGACATTTTTAAGTACAACTTAACATAAGTGTTAAGGTTCCATTGTTTTTAGCTCAATTTTGAGTTCATTTGACCTATAATCTGTGCAAACAGGGTTCAGGCACCTGTTATCAGTCGAGCACAATAACACATTCAACATTATTCAACCATTAGCGGTTAAGATGTGGTACTGCCAAGACAAGGGTTGTGGAGCCTAGAGGCCATCCACTAAACACAGTCATACTAAGCACCTGAAAGCAGTTAAGAGTTTTATAGAGTGGAAATGAAGTCATTTGCATTTGGTGGGTAGGAGGTCATCGGCAGGTGGTCTAGATTACTGTAATCACAAACAGTTGGTAGAGGAGATCTGGAGAGGCATAGAGGGGAGAGAAATGATGCAGTGAACACGAGAAAAGAACGGATGAGGTCTCGAGGAGAACGCTCAAGTGAAGCGGAAGCACAATCATTTGGCCGGCCACTCGTGTGAAAGGCATTAAACAAGGCGAGAGAAAGAAGCCAGCGCTTAACTGTGGCGGGGTGGGTCGCAGTGAGTGGCGGTAAGTGCAACTCCATCAGGCCCTGCCCCTGTACTTGAGGAACAGTGTTCAGCTGGCCATGGCCTGATTTCCCTAATGTCCCAAGATACAGCTCTGACTGGGAATGCTTGAGCAACTCTAAACGCCCCCATCAGAGTGAAAGAAAGCACAAGAGTGGGAGAAAGAGAGAGGGAAAGCTCGCTGCTCTAAACACTGAACATTTCACGCTTCGCTTAGAGCTCAACCGATAACGTAACAACTCTCCATTTGTGTGTCTACATATGTATTCCGATAATAGCCTTCCTGACTTCATTTCCTGCCAGCAGTTCATTATGAGTTTGGCCATCACACATGGTTTTATTTGAGTTTCTCTAATTGCCTTCCTCCACTTGTTTTCCCCCCGCTTGTCCAACGGCAGACGGAAACGGCGGAACTTCAGCAAGCAGGCGACCGAGATCCTGAACGAGTATTTTTACTCACATCTTAGTAACCCGTACCCCAGTGAAGAGGCCAAAGAGGAGCTGGCTAAGAAGTGCAGCATAACAGTATCCCAGGTGAGACCACACCACCCATCCATGCCCCATTTTTGTTGGATAGTCTGGAAAGAATGAATAATGACAGATCAAAGCCTGAAGACTTAAAGTCAGCATGCCCAGGGTTTAATTAGGTAAATCCAATGCCATCCCTGTTAAGAAAAAAAAAAAAAAAAAGCATTTTAAAAGGGCTATTTTGCAGGTCTATCCTGGTCTTAGTTGGTTTAAGATGGTCCTTCAACCTGGCTAAGCTTGTCTTCGGCTGGTCTAGCACAGGGATCTTAAACCCTGCTCTTGGAGACCCATAGAGTTTAGTTCCAACCTGCTCCAACACATATGCCTCAAATTTTCAATTGATCCTGAAGACCTTGATTCGATGGTTCATGTGTTTGATTTAAGGGGCGGTCACACTACACTTTTTGTTCCATTGACTTCTGTTTATACACATACAGTACTAATGCAGGAGTCAGGAAATGCTTTCCAAAATTCAAGTTTGGTGAAATCTGCTCTGCGAATTCGTATCACGTGAAGATGTGTGACCGATAGAAGACTGAACTCTTAACTCATTTTAAAAGAACGCAAACTTTAAATCTGCAGGATTGAAGAGTTGCAGTAAAGTGGAATAGACTGCATATTGTTTTTATTTTGGATGTATAATATGTTGAATTGTGTGTTTTTTTTAAATGCTACTGAGTGTGACTTCAAATGACCGCTGCAGTGTCTATAGAAATTTTGCTCAAAGTCTTGTGTATCTATGGCTTAATGTTGGAGCTAAACTCTGAAGGAAAGTTAGTCTCCAGGAGCAGGGTTGAAAACCCCTGGTCTAGCTGGTCTCCCATCCTGGCTAAGGTGGTGCTCAGCTGCTTTACATGGTTGGCCAGTTGGTCTCCTAGCCTGACCAGCTGAAAAGTTCCCAAGACCCCTCTAAAATCAGCCAACAGAACAGCTTGACAGGCTTTGAGACCATCAAACCATCTTAGGCTATTTGAAGCTGTTTTTGGCAGCAGGGTAGTACCATAATCTAGGTTAACAGCAGCTAATTAGCAAGGCTAGGTCAGATGAGGCAAACGAAGGCCCTGTCTCAAATGGTGCACTTAATGTGGACCTATGGTCACTTGACCTTTGCTCGTATGGTGTCCAGTTTGTCATTTTAGGTTTCCAAACCTACCCATGCACCCACTTTGCAGCAGCTATGCATCCTTGAATGTTACCCAGCAGCCCATGTGGCAAAGTATGGATTCGGAGGAGGATCGCGAGGGCTATGGGTGCCATTTGGGACAGGGCCAAGATTGATCACACCAGAAAGGCTCTTCAGCGTACTCTCTCTCATTGTCCTCTTCTTTTCTCTCGTCACTGTCTAGCATGCATACCTGTTTGCTCTAACACATCAGTCTGATACTTCCACTGAGCTGAGTCTCATGCAGGGCCTGAAGACACAGCGTGTACCCTGTTGTGGATGGATGCCACAGTTTGTGGTGATCTGTGTCAGTCATTGTGTTTTAGAGTAAATGTGTGTGCATGCGAGTGTATGTGTGTAGGAGAGAAAGAAGAGGGATAAAACTTTTAGTCGCACAGTGTGATTCATTTTCGCAAAGCAATTAAGAGTATAGTGTTTTCCCACTCTAATAGCGAAATTCAGAATCCACCTGAAGGCAAGAGTACCCACCCACACCCATCTCCCCACAGACAAAACAAAACTCTTTTCCTTTTTTCAAATTGTCACAGAGGTGGTCAAGGAAAATGTGTACTGTTAACCTATTGGTCTTAGAGCATATTTGCATACTCTGTGATGTAATAAATGTTTATTTTTTCTCTGTGGGGAGGGGCTTATGGAGGGTTGTTCAGAGTCAGATCCTGTAAAAGCCATTCTTTTTTGCCTTCAGGGGGTGGGAACCACCATCACAGTGGCACAGGTATGTCATGACTTCTCCTGCTCCACTTTTTTTTGTGCCATTTGTTTTACTTTATTGTTGATTTTTCCTTTATTCTGTCACCCCTTTATGTGTGTTCACTAATACCTTAGAACATGTTTAGATATACTCAGCACTCTGTTCCCCAAAAGTCTACCTTTTTCTGCACTTAGTGACAAAAAATCGAATGGGACTGTATTTGGAGTGCTCAGTAATCAACTAAATATCAGACAGTATTTATGTAATATAAATATATATACTCCCCCTTCACTCTTCCCTAGAGAATTTCACTCGATTGTCAAACTTCTAAAAGTATGTGTCCCTTTTGATTGTGTTATGTCTTGTCATTGTATATTTTGACATTTCTGTGATAGGCATTTACCCCACATCGTATTTAATAAGTGTGTTCTGCATATGTTCAGGAACTTAACCTTTTTTATATATATATATTTGGAAATATATTTCATTAAATGAATAATATGCTGGAGGATTTTGTTTTTCAATTTTAGTGTTAAAGATTATATTTTTAATTAAAAAGAAAATAGGTAAAAATGTTGCGGTGTGTTTTAAAAAACATTTATATAAGTAGTAAAAAAAAATTCACTCGTTGTAACATGTACATCCCGGAGACTGCCTGCTTTGCCTTTTTCCTTGTGTCTGAAACATATGCTGATTAGAAGTGATGTGTGGTGTTAATGGTATTGTTGATGAAATTTAGTCGGCTTTATCAGGCACCACTTCACTCAGTGCACAGAATCAACCTCATTATCTGGGCACGATCTGTGTGCATGTGTGATGTTCTGCCTTCTAATTGAGCACCATGGCATACTGGGTCACATGATGCTTTTTGTTTTAAAGAGTTTTCATAACAACTATGATTTTAGGCACTGAGTCTAGAGGGGATAACATGCACCCTGCAAATGAGCAAGCACAAAGTGTGATGCCCATCACCCAATTAAGTGCTGTTCTTCCGCTTCGATCTTCCTGTGGTTCAAACGAACGACACTTATCAATATTTCAGCTCATTATACATGTAGCAGAGCTCTGCATTAATAGTTAACACATTAACCTGAGGCAGACCGCTTCATTATTGATAATATCAGCAGCCCTGGCCACTGCAACCGCCAATGACAGGAATTGTGTGTGTGTGTCTGTGCGTGTGTGCGTGTGCGTGTGTGTGTGTGTGTGTTTGTGTGTGTGTGTGTGTGTGTGTGTGTGTGTGATGAAGCCAGAAGTCTGAGTCTCCATTTAAGCTCCACTCTCAGCAAGAGAAGCAGTATAAATCGGGAGGTATTGAGACCTGGGTAAGATCATCCATCCCATTTCAGTGACACTAGTGGTGTATTGACCCAAGCTTGGGGAGGGAGTAGTGGTGAATTATTTACTACACCCACACAGGCTTTCCTCTCCATTGGTTTAAAGCAAATAAACCAGGTATTGGGTTCCAGGCATAGAAGTCTACTGCATCTCTAGTCTAGGGTGTCCTCACATAAATATGAAGACCAAATATGCAGTGAGGCAAAATATTAGTATTTAAACATTTTTTGTCAAGTGAAATAAAACATTTTAATGTATGAAACCAGTATGAATACAAAGATTACATTTGAGAGTTCTTGTACTAGATTTTTAAAATAAATTCTTATTTTAAACCTCTCGGACACCCTTATTTGTTATTGACTCATCTAAAGGCAAAAAATACAGCAAAAGAGAGAACAACCATTAAAATGAGTTATGTGTTGTTTTGTTAAAATATGAAACGTTAGGGTTAGGAACAGCTAAAGGAAAAGTTTAAGGAGACTCTGCGTGCCTTTTTTCCATGGCCTTAAACTGCTTCATAAGCAGGTTAAGTAAAAAGGATGACGGCTAGTGCTTTCATTGCTTCCAATTAAACCTTGCTTGTTAGTTTAACCTCTAGGTAAACCCATCAAACAATTGATGTTAAGGCAAAAGCCTGCCAACGGTGGTGGCTTCAGCTGAATGGTCATTAATTTTAATTGCCTAGATATTAAAGATTTAGAAGCGCAGAGGCATGGTGGGGGTAGAAATGATCTGATGTCATGTAAATTCAGCCGCTGTAGCATAGTGTGGCTCGGGCTGCTGGAGATATTAAAATGGAAGCAGAGAGGTGGAAATTAAATAAAGCATCATTAAGGGGCTGAGGCTCTCTGGTCCTCCAGTCCAGCCAGAGCTGGAATACGGCAGGAGAGATCGCCACGGCGACAGGCCACCGTAATTTATAGGGCTATTAAGAAACAACCCTTAATCTCTTTATTATTCCACAATTATGCAGTGCTAGCATTTGCACATCTACCACCCCCCATGTGACCCAGATCATATTGTTTTCTGGCTGCTGTTTTTAGTAGAATTAGCATTATTGTAATTATTAATGTATTGGGTTGAGGCGGTGTGGCTGCTTTTAGGTGTACTATGTGAGTTGTGGTTATTATCATGTCTATTATTTGTCTTCAGGCAAGAGCACAAAAGTGGTTTTATGCAAAAGAAAAGAACATTAGTGTTATTAAGATGCATAAAAGCCTTGCCTTTGAAATCAAGGCAATGAATGTTTCCAAGTTAGCTTTAAAGAAAGCTAGTAAAAGTAAAAACAAAAGAAAGATTTATGTTAAAACAATTATTGAGAATATTTTTATTTTTTATTATATGGGGTCAAGGACAAGAACAAACCATTTTTAGCAAGATCTCAGCTAGCCTTACAAGGAAAGTTTGGCATTAGCTACCTGATCCCATAAGCACAACACTGATCCTAATTTTGCCACAAGATGAGCAGCCCCATGTGTGTTGGTTTTGTCTAGAGACAAACAGAGAGCATGTCACGCCTCCATCCGCAATAACGCACAAGCCCTGTCTGATAATCGCTTAATTAGTCTGCATGCCCAGCGGATATTACTGTGGGAGGCTGGGGACTGTGGACTTGATGGACCCAAACATGACATCTTGAAACAATCACTCTGCTCAGTGCACAGTACCTCGTCTGCATTGACGTCTGACGCCCCCTCCTATTTTTCCCCCTCTTTTTTTGCTTTCCATCTTTCCCTCAGGTATCCAACTGGTTCGGCAACAAGAGGATCCGCTACAAAAAAAACATTGGCAAGTTCCAGGAGGAGGCCAACCTGTACGCCGCTAAGACAGCCGTGACTGCCGCGCACGCAGCAGCTGCCGCCGTCCAGAATAGTCAGACCAACTCACCCACCACACCTAACTCTGGTAAGCTTACACCGATCCCGGACGAGCCCCCAAAAACCAACCAGCTGTACCCTATCTCAGCTTGGTCCCTTCTGAACCTCTGCTCCCTCTGGCACGCTGGTTGGCTGCTGTGACAGTGAGAGGTCCCAGCCTGGGGGATAAGCCTCACTCGCCTGCCTCTGAGACTATACATGCTGAACGAGACGAGTAAAGTCAAGCAGAAACTGTGTGAGCGGGTTGCACATGCTGAATATGTTTGAAGTATTGAAGGGTGGGAGGGTGGTGGTGTTGGTTGGTATAGAAGAGATAATCCTCACCCACTGTACTCCCTTCTTATCCATAAATGTGACAGTGTTGCCCCTGTTGTGACTTTATAGAAATATCTTGCTCGGAGCATGTTACACTCTTAAAGAAATGTATAGTATGGAATAATAATCAATATTTGATTAGCAGAATGATGCAGTGTTTCTTAAACGTATTCTCTTCAGACATAATAAGCAGAATATTTGACTGTGATATGGACATAGCATAGACCCTGAGGAGTTGTGGGTAAGCAATTTTTAAGGGGTCCCCTTTTTCTTGCACCCAGGATTCCAGATGAAAGATGAAGAATTTCAGCTGGACTCTGCAGAGAACAAAAACACTCTATTAACCAACATGTTCACTGGTACTGGCCTTTTCCATAAGCTTCTTATTGTCCTTCTTGTCATTGGCATATAATCCCCCGTATGAACTAGCCCACTAGAGTAGGAGTAGGTGTGAACCCCCGTGGAAAACTTAGACTTCCAATTCCATATTCCATCTCTGTCCTTTTTGTGACCCCCCCCCCCCCCATTTTGGCATTTTTGGTGACCCCCATGTGCCCTTGTAGAGATGTATTGCAACCTAGCCGCCATCACCATCCCTATCCTTTCATTTCTCCCTTGTTTCTTTTGCTTTCCTTTGTTGCTTGCTTTCTGAGCATCACTTCCTAGCGTGGTGTGTGGTGCGCGTATGTCCTTGTACACATTGTGTGTATGTGTGAGTCTGTGATAGCCTCTCTTTCTCTTTCTCATCCTCTCGTTATTCAGCTCCTTACATCTTTCCTTTCTAGGTTCGTCAGGTTCTTTTAACCTCCCAAACTCGGGGGACATGTTCATGAGCATGCAGAATCTGAATGGGGATTCTTACCAAGGGGCACAAGTCGGAGCCAATGTGCAGTCACAGGTAGGCGCTACGCACAGGAACTGGGGCTGTGAACCAGAGCAGACCTGTCAGCTAGCCTACCATCCACATTAAAAAACTCAACCCCCTCCCCCTCAACATATAGACAGTGATACAGATTTGATCAACCCCCTTAACAATTAGTCTCATTATAGTCATGGAAGATTAATAAGTAGTCTGGACATGGACGGATCCTTCACATTTCCAGTCTAGACCCCCAACCAAATTACCATATCACAGCCCATAAGAGGTCCTTCTGAATAGAAACTCATTATTTACAGCAGTATGCTAGTATATTGATCCTGGAACAGACCCCATATTGTAGTTGATGTTGTGAATGCATTTGGCTCTGACTTGAGCTCTTGGGTTGGTATTGGTTGTATGGTACTGTTCTTTCCTCCAAACCTCTATATCCTTTTCTGTCCCCTGTTCATTGTGATTATCCCCATTTTTCCATGTTCACATAAGCTCATTTCATTCTCATGTTAAAAGACACCATTTGAAGGAGAGAGAAATAGAGAAGTTAATGTGTATTGAAGATTTATCAGAATCTCAATATTTGCTCACACTCTGTTAATGTGTTGTCACGTACCGTATTCTCCTCCAACTGTTGTCATGTGCGAATACTATTGTGTTTTGTAGAATTCCAAATCTAAATCCAAATGATTGCTTTCCTTCTTTCTATGTTATTATGTTTCAGGCTTGGAAATAAAGTAATCATAGCCAGACAGCAATAGAGAGGGGAAACTCATATGTTGTCCTAAATGTTGCATTAAACCACATATGTATCCCATTTATCTGCATATTCCATTAGTATGATTCATTTAGTAAACAACAAAGCCATCAAATTTTCGTTTAAACACCATTGCCTTTGTCTGTTTTAACCATACATCACTGTGTTGATGTTTGCATGTGTTCCTGAAACACAGAATGTTGACAAGCTTGACTTCCTGTTGTGTGCTCTGCAGGTGGATACCCTGCGCCATGTTATCAGTCAGACGGCAGGATACAATGATGCCCTGGGGGGGAATCCGATGTATAGTCCACATGGCTTGAATGTAAGTACTGTCTCAGTCAGTTGTAAAATGCAAAATGTATGTTTTTGTAACAATGTAAATGCTGTTATTTCTATTTATAAAACTCTTAACTGTCACTTTTGATCAGTTTAATGCTCCCTTGCTGAATAAATCTTCAAAAAATAACACGATTTTGCTATAGTTTACTTTTGTTAAGAATTTGCTATAGTTTGTTTTTGAAACATAATAATGTGCTGTGGCTTGGAAGACATAAACAACAAAATCTTAAGCTTGGCATTTACTAAGAAATGCTGTTGTTAAACTTGTAGCGTGCACTACATATA
Organism: Abramis brama; assembly: GCF_963993115.1. Classification (NCBI taxonomy): domain Eukaryota; kingdom Metazoa; phylum Chordata; class Actinopteri; order Cypriniformes; family Leuciscidae; genus Abramis; species Abramis brama. The sequence goes on from NC_139978.1 coordinate 18,351,572, forward strand.
GTTATTATAACATAAATTAGAAGGATCAGACAGCAAGAAACCACCATAAATCCAAACTCCACAACAAACAGAGTGATGATTCAGAGGATGACAGGAGTATCTATCCCATAATATGCATAAAGCGGAAAATATGGCCATTTTAAAAGCGGGAATAAATGCTTTGCTCAGTAAAAGCTCAAGCGGCTGAAGTATTTGGGAGTGGTGTGAGGAAAATGAGATTCAGAAATATATTAAGTCAGTTTGTTGCCTGTGTAAACAGTTCCTATTACAGTAACCTATAACGTGGTAAGATGAAAAGGCTTTTACTAGCACGTCTTGCCTCTGTTTGCCTGTTTTGCAATGCTTCAAAGAATTTGCAATATCCTTATCAACGTGATGAAATATGAAAGTATGATTGCCTGCAGCCTTCTGCAGGCATGAATTTTATCTTCCTTGATGAGGTTTGATATGATGTTTTTTTTCCCCCCACCATGCACTGCGTAATCTGAAACCATCAGAGTAAAGACTCATTTATTTGATGAGAGAGAGAGAGAAGAGTGAAATGCAGACATTTATCTTCCTTGAGCTAAACACAGGTTTAGATGTTATATCTGTTCGTAAATATATAAACTTAGATGTGTTAGCCTTAATCAAAAAAAAAAAAAAAAAAAACCTGCTGACTGACAAGCCTCTGTAGCTGCTGAGCTGATAAAATAGGAACTTGTAAACTTTTTCTGGCTTTGTAATATTATCAAATGAGCCAGTAAAACGTGTCTTAAAGATTATTATTTATTCATAATACAAAACAGCTTATTTATCGGTCCAAATGGTACTTGTACATTATCAAAAAAGATAAATGAGCTTTCCAAAAGCAAAACAAATCACTTTCTACTGGGAAACAGATGCAATCAGATGGAGGAATAATTTGCAGTGAGGTAATTAATAGAGCATAGCTGTCATATGTGTATTTTCTGATGACTGTTAGAGCGCCATTTGCATGAATTAACTCTAGCAAAGCACACAACGATAAATGTCATAAGTCAAAACGTATGCCTGATTTTTCACAGCAGTGAGGCCCAAACGTGGCAGTGTATCTGTGGCTAATGCTGAGACGGCTGTGTGTCAGTGTGTGTGTGTGTGTGTGTGTGTGTGTGTGTTCGGAGGCCTCTTTGGCCTGTAGCTGTGCAGATGAAGTGTCAGCCTCTCGCAGACTCAAACGCCACACTTTCACACTCTCTCACTCTGGTCCACTGCTTAAGTCACTCTATCATTACAAGTGTGTGTGTGTCAGGCTCAATGCGAGTGATCCATGTCATCAGAGTACAGCAGACTTCCTTATAACGGTCGCGTTTCAGCATCAGTCCAGACATTGTGGCTGGAGGAGACCAGCACAATCTATTTATTGACCAGTTCCAGGAACTCTAAATCAGCAAAATCCTAATTCCGCCACTGAACAGTTCCCCGTACACACGCACAGACACATGCACAGGCACACACATCTCCCCATGATTTGAAACAGACAGATTGTTTTGATAACCAAACACCTCATTAGCAAAATACGCAGTAGTTCTCAACAGTTTTTCTTCAGGATCCAGATTTCACATGAAGTGACAACTCCATCAAACGAACATTGTATTAAACAACAAAAATAATTATAACAAAATAATTATTGATGATTCCCCGTATTCGTGTTATTATTATTATTATTAAGTTATTATAATTGATTTATATTAAGTCAATGATTCACCATGTTCATTCATATTATTATAATTCATTATAATTTATTACCTTAAGCCAATGATTCACCATGTTTATTATTGTTTCATAATTTTCTATATTATATTAAGGCACTAATTTACCATGTTTATTTTTATAACTTATTATGTTTATTGTATTAAGCCAATTACTCACCATGTTTATTTATTACAATTTTTATAATTATTATAACAATTTATTAGGTTTTACTTGGCCAGTTTTTACCATGTTTATCCTTATTACAAATTTGTAATCTCACATTTTCTTTTTCCTTTCATAGTTTTGTTTGTGATTTTTGAGAATGAGGGCATTTCCTCAGGTTGGCATCTGCTTAATTTACACGCTTTACAAAATAATTACAAATTAAATACTGTAGCATTTGTTCTGATGCATTGCCTTTAATACCAAACATTTTAAAATATTCACCAAAACCCATGATAAAAGCACAATTTTTTTTTTTTTTTTTTTTTTTCTGCGACCCACAGCCCTTTCGTAACTTATCTGCTACAGATTTTCAGGTCGTGACCTACCAGTTGGGAACTATGGCTTACCTTAACTATCTGTTGTGGTCATACGGAGAAAGAGAGGTAGAATTAGGTGGGGGGATTTAAGCGTTATTTTGGTGGGAAAATATCCAGCAAAGGCTAGTCTCCGATGAGAGCCGAGCGATTGAATCAGAAGCACTCAGGCGAGCAGGGTGGAGGAAAGGCCTGCACCGTCACTTCCACTCAGCATCCTTCGAGCTTCCCCCCTCCCTCCCCTTGACTGACATCAAAATATGGAGCGACAAGCTGTCGGCCCACCGCTGAAATCTGATTAGACATTGATTTCAGCAATCGTTCCCATTGGCCACAACATTTATGCGAATTTGTTTTCTGAGAGCGAGGGAAGCAGGGACCGAGAGAGAGGGAGAAGCCAATGTGGGTTTAACGTGGCAAGATGGCCGTCGGCATGTCAGACAGTAGATCAGAGGAGACACTCTCTCTTATTAATTTCTTAATATATTAGTATGCATATGTATGCATGCTTCGCACGTACAAACCAGAATTAAGACACACACTTCACTGCAAGCAGACAAACAAACACACCCGCACTTCTCGCCACACATGCTTCTGTGAATATATGAATACTGGAAATTTATATTCTTTTCCATAGCAAATTGCACAAAATGTATGGGATGTCTCGTAGTACATATAAATACATATATCTTTTTTTACTGTATTTATATTAGATTATTTACAAAATGGCATATATATTTTTCATTTTTATTTACACACACACACACATTTATATATATACATATATATATATATATATATATATAAATGTTCTTTCACTGTAAAATTAGTTGTGTGGCGAAACCAGTATTGGGGAAAGTTACTTTTAAAAGTAATGCATTACAATGTTGCAACTTCCTAACGCAAGTAACTTTGGGTTAGTTTACTTTTTATGGAAAGTAATGTGTTACGTTACGTCCCGTTTTCGTACTTTTTCCCACGTGGGCTGGGCTTGCATGTTCTGATTTTGGCAAAAGTAAAGGACCTTTCACACCAAAAGTGAAATGAGACAGTAGGAGAATGTTCAACACTCTTACTTGGGCAAAAAAATAAATAAACACAAACATGCTGTTTATCTAAAGCAATTTTTGCTTATTAGTATGGTTAAATTGGATCATCAAAGGTCAGCAGCAGAGGCACTGAGGCAGTGAGATTAATTACATAAAGTATATTTGTGTTATTTAAAATATTTCATTACTGCAGTTGGCATTTCAATGTTTTTATTCATTTTTCGTCACCCCCAACAATATTAATAGCATTTCTTTTTTCCTGTGTTTTGTTTTTAGGGTAATGGGGGATGGCAGGATGCTACGACTCCATCCTCTGTGATCTCCCCTACAGAAGGCCCTGGTAGTGTGCACTCTGATACCTCGAACTGATCTCCTCATTGACACGGCCCCTTCTCAAGCTGTGGATAACCAATCACAGAACTACAAAACCACAGACTGACCAATCAGAGACACAGAATAAACTCTCACAGCTAATCCAGAAACATCCTAATGGAATCATCCACAGTGCTTTTCCACAGTGTTTTGGAAGCTGGACATTTCTTAGCCGTAACATCAGTCCACTGCAGTTTTTACTAACGATCTCTCCAATCATATTAAACCAATGTTTCTTTTATGATTTAAAGTGTTCAAGTTCAAACTGTTATTTGTTTTAATTACTGGTCATAACCCCTCTCCATTGTTCTAACCGACTGTCGGCAAAGCTTTAGTGCAGGAATACAACTGATACTTACAAAGGTATGTTCATATGATGCTAACCGATGCATTTAACAGGGCTAAATGCTATAGAAGGCAGCTTGGGGAATTCATTTCTGATTTTTTATTTTTTTATTTTGTATTAATGTCACACCTAGCAATGACCTTAACAAGTCCACCTACAAAAGGCAATCCACTCCATTTTGGGGGGTGATTTTTAAATGCCTGGCAATTTATGTCTTTTTTTAAAAACACAAAACGTTATCAATATTCAGTTCACTACAATTATTGAAGAAAGGGTAGAAGACTTTAAAAGGAAATATGGGTCATCTTGTTGGATGCTTTTCTGGCAATTTTTCATTCAAAAACATTCTTGTATATGACATAGCTTGAGAGTATTTATACATCTCACAAATAAATACTCAGCTTTATTACCTCATTGAAACTCATAGAAAACCAATAGATTTAAAACATTTCTTTAGCTTATAGTGCTCTCACTGACTACCTCTCAACAAAATCACCACCACCGCTTTTTGTCTATTACTTTCTGGCATTCTTTTTTTTTTTTTTGTCTTTTTAAAAATACTTTTTTACTTTTGTTAGTTTGGATTGGTTCCATCTTGTAAGAAATTTGCTCTCTCTGTCTCTCGCTCTTTATGTAATCTAATGTATATTTTAACCTTCTAAGAAAACTGTTGTAAATACTGAAGAACATTTTGAATGTTGCTCATCTTGTTACTAATTCATGCAAAAAAGAAATAAAAAATTAATAAATAAAAACCCATGATTAAAAAAAAAGAAAACCTGTAATGCATAGAGGTTTCAGTATTCAGAATTGTACATTTCAAACCCTGTGTGACAGGGTTCCAACTTTCTTTCTCTTTTTTTTTTTTTTTTTTTTTTTTTTTTTTGTATCGTATGTGATTCTGAAACTGATAAAAAAAAAAAAAAAGTCATACAAAATTTATTTGTGACAGTGGTTCTAATGTATTAAAGATGTTTCGTGTTTCTTTCTAACCAGACTACACCCTGGACTGAAAAGTCTTCCTTGTGGTAGTTATGTGTAATTTCAAACATGAATAAACGGTTTTCCTTTCATGACAGTTTTGATATTGCCTTGTTTGTTTTAATTGCACTTGAAGTGATGATGCTAATAATAATAATATAATGTAAACAGATTGAAATTGATTAAAGTTATTACATTGGTTTACATACTTAAGTATTACTTACATTAGCACAAATGTTACTTTTTATATGAAAACAACTGTACTTCTGTTATATGCATACACATGTATATCCATGCACATATCAAAAAACAAGGTCTTGTTCATTTGCATGAATACCTCTTCATGCCAATTTCAACAAAGTGAAAGATTTATTCTCCTCCAACGCGCATGTATCAAATCAAGCACACACGCCGAACTAAACACAACACCCCATTTTGCTAACGCGTAAGTGCTTGTGTCACATTACTTAGACAATCATACGCCAATATCTTAAATGCATTAGTACACGTCTATGCAAACCACACATGCGCATGACAAAGCTTCTAAGAAGAATTGACAGTCCCCACATAGAAAGCATGGTTCCCCCTGCAGGCTTGTTCTCTGTCAAAGAGAAAGAGAGGGATTTTAGCATAGTGAGGGCTGCTGGGGCCAAATGAATTATTTGGTTTGATAGGGATCCATGGAACAGCTTGTGAGAAGCTATTCCATGTGGCATGGCGACATGTGACAAGATTGCATTAATAGTACTAATTGTTGCCTGAGCCCTTTGACAAATGCAACTAAATTAATAGCTTCCTTTAATTGGCCTGTTTGTGAATTCGCACTCCAGCCAAAATCCTTTTTATTTTAACAAATAAACAGGATGTGATCTCTAGACAATGAGTCAAGCTTGAGCTTCCGATGGGAGTCTGGCTTTGTAGAGAATGGATAAAGGCTAAAAGGAAAAAAGCTGAAAAATGGAACACATCCAGTGCTTTTTTTTTTTTTTTAATAATAAATAATAGTGACAGTTTGGGATGATGTGGTGATGAGGCCTAGTGGTGTACACATTCCATAGAGTATGTGGCCGTATTCAAAGAGAACGCTTTCCACTCTTCCATTTGTCTTGTTGTCGACAGACTCAAGTGCATGGAGCACGTCAGAAACTGAACGCGCATCTATATACTGTATTCAGTGTAGAGAGCGTCAGTGATTATAATGGGTTCTATTTTCTTTTGGTGCGACGTGACGCTCATATCCAATGTAGGCGAATGTCAGCCATTTAGCGACTGAGTGCCAGTGGGCAGAGCATATGGTGCAATGATGCATAACTTTTCGTCGATGTCTTGCACTGGAGGCAGTCAAATGCAAATATATTTGCTTGTGTGGCGTCACAGATCCCGGATCACAGATCAAACATCCACCTTATTTTTAGAATAAGAACAAGTGCAGCCATTTTACTCTTATGCCGTTTCCTAACCAGATGCGGGGCCTCATTTATGAAATGTTGCGTTGAAACCATCCTACATTTGATCTTATGATCATTCCTCCAATGTGCGATTATGATCATAGACAGTAAAAGAAATGGACACAGCGACCCCATAGACTTCAACGGAGAAAAGTTAAGTCAATTAGAAGCACTCACTTCCTGATGGCTGAGCGTACTACGCAGACTCAAACTGAGCTTGACGACGTAGATGTGACTTGAGCAACCTGTCTGACAGTTGTAAGTCTTCTAGTAGCTGTGCCAAGAGAAATCTGAATCATTCCCTTCCGAATCTTGCAGAGACGGAGAGCGTGAGTAGGAGCTGTCCATGAGTTAGGAGCAGGAGCAACTTTATGACTCTCTATGGGCTTCTCCTTTGACTTTATCGGACTTTATGCCTCCACGTCCCACCGATTGCCTGCAAGCTTCTCCTCCTGTCTATACGGTAATTTCTCTACTGTGCGACAGAGAGTCGCGTGGTTATGGCGCAATCGTTAGCCTATTTTTATGAAAACGTCTTCTACAGGGCATAAGATACAAGGTAATGGAGCCTTTTATACATTGTCGTGTTTCTTTAGAAATAAACAATGGACAAATGTCTTTAAACACCTCAGATGTAAAGTTATTCACTGTCAAAGTGATGCCAAAATTAATGGGAGTCAATGGAATGCTAAAAGCAGGTGATGGCTTGCTAGCCAATGGCGGCCCCCAGGGAAGGTACGCTTTCCGGGTGCTGGATTACCCCCTTGATTACGATCTGCTTACGTATGATATCACTTGTTTTTGATTCTTCTTTGTCTGTGCTTTGATCAGGAAATTAAGTACTCTTTCAGAAGATGCCTAATAGCGCCCTCTACCGTATAACAGTGAAAACTCAGGAAGATGGAAATTTCCGTCAATGGCGGGGAAGCATTGTCTCACAAATGACGTAAATTTCCGTCAGTGGCAGGGGAGAGTTAAATCTATAAATCGCAAATGATCTTGATATTGTGCTCAGCTAATTGGCCTTGTAAACGCCGCCTAAGCTTATCGCACGCATAAATAGCGAATGTGTTGAGTAAATTTGGCCCGAGAGTGTGGATTGGTTAGTAGTGGGGCCTAAATGGACCAAAATAGCCAATAATAACGGTAGCCTGGATGCCAGTCAAACTTAGCCCCGCCCACAACATTTGAGGTCGGGAAGTTCGGTCTTGACTTGATCCGTTGTGGAGCAACTATGCTCGAACCAGAGCTGTTCGGATCAATCAAATTGTCAGGGTGGGCTTTATACGATGATGGACAGATGATCAACATCGCTTGGGTTGAATTAGTTTACAACAAAGATGACTGCCGCTGGAGAATTGAGATGTGTAGAAATGAATGAAGAACATACGTCACTTACTCCGTTGCTCTGATTGGTTGTAGGTCTATCCAATTGAGTGCAGATGCATTGTCTTTCCTGGTTCGGTTGAAACATGCCCCTTAATCACAGCCCAATGGAGCAGTATCAGACTCATATTCTGACTAGAATCTGAGTATGACGACGTCAGGCTATAATAACAGATTTTCTCACCCTAAATCAATGGTAAAATATGCACACCAGATAATAGAGCAACAATGCAGTGCAAATACTGACTTTCCCAAGACAACTTCATATTAGCAGACAAAAGATAGAACCATTACCAAGCTCGGTGTAAGGTCATGCACTGCAGTTAATGTGCCACTTTAAACCTAGTAGTGCTTACTTAGACTAGGAGTTTTACAGCACTTTCTGTTCTGACTAATGACCTGATTGGCTTTGCGAGCAGAAAAAGATATAATGGTTCAAAGGGAAGAATGTCTATTGCTGGAAGACACAGGACTAATCATTTTGCCATGAGAAATTACACACTCTTTTTTGATTATTTCACCACCAAAATGATCGGAAACTGTTTTCGGAAGCTTGTCAAACCATCTGCAAATATCAGCCTAGTTTCAAGTCATCGTCATCTTTCCTTTATTTATCTTTTTTTTTTCTTGGATGGCCGGGAGTGAGGCACAGCGATAAACAGTTTGACCTTCAAATCTTGTTGCAGGTAAACCTATTTAGCATTGCCTCAGTCAACTGCTCCCGGTGGTCAGTACCTCTAGTAATTAGAGGGGCAGCGCAAATCATATACAGACCTTGAATAATGAAAGCCAATTTAAACAATTCCCCCTCTGATCCTACTGGAATGATTTACCTGCCAATGTGGGCCTTCAATAGCCTCATTTGTTGCATTTGTGTTTTTGTATATTAATGTAATGTGGGCGCTGAGAGGGGTTTGACTGCTAAGAGAGGGTGTGTGTGTCTGTGTGCGCTCATTTAAAGGGAAAAATGTGTTTTTATCCTGACTGAAAGCTGAGTATTATGGAAGCCTGTTTCTGCCTCAAGAGGAAAAAAAGGGTAATTGCGACATTATTTCTTGTAATTGCGAGTTTATATCTACCATTTGGCAATTTCATTTCTCATCATTTTGAATTTATATTTGGCAATTTCATTTCTCATCATTTTGAATTTATAATTTGCAATGTGACCATATCAGAGGATGTGAATTTAAGGGTGTTCACATTTGTAGCTCAGCTCTCTCAAAAGAAAATGACACATTTAGTCCTCGTTCACGCTGTCATTTTTAACCGAACCTAAAGATTAAAAAAAGGCTTTTATGACATGTATTTTGCTGCAAAACTTGTCGAACTATGTGCTGGGCTAAATGTGCTTACTGTATGTGTATAAATATGATGGTATGGAGCTGAGAACTTGTGAAGAGCTTATAAAATGTGTAAAAGTGTCAAAACAGCGGCAGGAATCCTTCTGTCACACACAAACGAAGATCTGCTGCGAGGAGACGCGGTTCTGATGCCTGTATCGAAATGTGATGTGCAACATCGCAAATGGTTGCTTCTCAATAATCAAATTGATGCTTAAGTTATGACAACATGTGTTTTTCCATTGCTCATCAAAATATTTTTTTTTTAAAGTCAGTTTAATGCAATTTAAGTTGAAATGACTTAAACATCCAAGTTCATTGTACTTGATTTCAAATTACTTGATTGTAATTTAAGGCAGCAACTATTTTTTTAAAGTGCTCATTTCCTCGCTTCCCCAGCCTTCAGCCCGTGACCCGGAAACAGATCGAACTCAGCCATTTGAAGGGCATCTTAATTCTCTAATTACACCGCGAGGAGGTGAGTAATGGGGAGCGAGGACGCTTCCTGAGGAGTCATGAGGGAGGATACAACTGTATTAATACACAATCTGTAATACCCTTATTATTAAGGGGGTGGAGCTAAGATGGGAGGAAAGGAAAGGAAACGAGGTTGCACAAATTATAAATGAGTGTAAAGTTTAAAGTGTAACCGGTCCTGCTCGACCCTCTCCAAGCGGGATTCAAACTGGGGTCTCCAGCGAGGGAGGCGGGGGCGCTAACAAGAGCGCTAAAGAAAGGAGCCTCTAGCGTGCCTCTTGAGGCCAGCGGAGTGAGGTTTACATGCACAGCTCTTACTGGCCTACGTCCGTACAGTCACCCTAGGGCTGTAGTCAAGACCACCTCTGTCGAGTCCAAGACAAGTCCAAGACCAGGACTAGTCGAGTCCAAGTCAAGACCGAGTCCAAAGAGGTTCGAGTCCGAGTCAAGACCGAGTCCAAAAAGGTTCGAGTCCGAGTCAAGACCGAGTCCAGGACAGGAAAAAAAAAGTCTGCTAAAAAATATAGGCTAGCCTATAGAAATTAAATCATTATGTAATAATGAAATAATGAATAATTTTAATTTTATTTAAAATAATTGACTAATTCAAAGAACAACAAAAAAATAATAATTATATAGCCTAGGCCTAACACATTCGTTTCGACTGTCTGATCAGCCTTACATTCTGTTCCTGTCAATCATACACGCGATGTCAACCAATTAAACTGCATGAGGGAAGACCGCGACAACTCACAGACACACACACACACACACACACACAAGAGATGCGGATAAACCGCGGCTCGGGCGGATGACGTGACGAAAAATAATATTTTAATTAAATTCGGGCGGGTGGCGGCTGAAGCAATCAAATGAAAAAAGTTTGCCACTAAGCAAACCTGCAAGTTATGAGCTGGGTTATTTTGTTTCGATATTAGCTAAATTTTAAAACAGCCAGTCATTGCGCCTACCACTCGTGGAATAGGCAAAGAAAGAAAGGTAAGAAAAAAAGTCGGAAAACTTTGCCCATTAATTAGATGTGCAAGGCAAGCAGGCTAGTTTTCGGGTTGTTATGGACAATTAAAAATGTGAATATTCACGTTGCACTAGCGGTGGACTTTCAGCGAGTTTATTTAAACATTTATTTTTTAAAGAGCCGTTTGTGAGTCAAAAGAGCCGGCTCTTTCAGTGAGCTGAGTGAAACGAACCGGCTCACGAAAAAGAGCCGAAATACTTATTAGGTGGCCAGTGTTTCACTTTCCCTCCAATAATATATTGTTTTAATATCGCGGCGACGTAGGCCTATGTGTGATTACTGGGAACATAATAAAGAAACCTGGACTCGGTCGAGACCAAAAGCCATATTTGGCAAGACCAGTGGCCGAGACCGAGACAAGTCCGAGTCCGAATACCAGCGAGTCCGAGACAAGTCCGAGACCATAGAAAAGCGGTCTCGAGTCCGGACTCGAGTCCAAGACCGGACTCGAGTACTACAGCCCTAAGTCACCCCCCTAAACCTCACACCCATCCAGGTCACGGCACCAAAATGTTGCTGTTCCTACTCGACCTGCTCCAAGCGGGATTCAAAACGGGGTCGCTGGCGTGGGAGGCAAGCACGCTAAAAAGGACGCTAAAGACCGCGGTCTCTAGTGTCAGTCGCTAACGAGCCTCTTAAGGCCAGGGGAGTGAGGTTTTCGTACTGGCCTATGTTCTTTACAGAAGCACCCTATGACGAGAAAAGCAGGTATGCTTGAGCATTCTGTCTTTTAAAGTGATCGCATCTTGTGACAGCATGTCCTGTTTTTGGTTCATTCACATGTCTTTGGTCCGTGTTGCGTTCATATTTCATTCGAACTGCACCAGAGTTTGTTTGAAAGCAGACCAATACACATCTTTTCAGCGGTCTCAGTCTACTTGTTTGGTGTGCACCAGGTTTCAGATGTCTGCTTTCACACTTATTCAAATGAACCGCACTAACAGAGTAATCGCACCATTGTTTGTTTTAATCTAACCAAACATGCTAAATCTCACAATGAAATTTTATATCTCATAATGTGACTGTTTTCACAATGTCTCATGCAGTGCTTCTCTCTTTCAAGTGTGGCTTTGGCTTTGTTTCTCGTAATTGAGACTTTATATTTTACAATAGTTTTGAAACATGACTTTGTATCTTGCACTTGTAATTTCATTTTTTACTTTTACTTTTTGCCATTTGCCATACTTCTCAAACTAGAAAAAAAAAATTTTTTTGATGAAAGATTATGAGGACACATTCATTTACAAAAAAAAAAACAAAGATGTGCACAGATAAATCATTTATAATATTGCGACATTCCATTAAAAATAAGAATTGACAATTTTGAATTCATGGTGATTTTAAAGCAGTGCAATAGCTTATTAAGCATAATGAATGGTGCAGATCTTTACAATGTGATTGTTACATGACTGCACTTACAAAAACATTACTGCAGCTTATGGATAGTGTTCAACTTCACCCGTGTTGGAATTTTGAGAACTGTGATGTAAGTTGTGGTGTCTGAAATATGCTGTCAAAAAAGATAAGATGTGATTTAAAAGGCTGCAAAAATCAAAGACATCAGTTTTTTATCCCCACCCAGTCAGCCCTCTGCCAAAATAAAACAAAATTCACACTTCATAACAACTATTGAGACTTCATTGTGAGTTGTCAGCATCCTCGGTCTGAGCATCACTCTTCCTCACCGTCTTCCGTCTCTCCTCCCCTCCAAACACTCGGCTGTAAAGGTGAGGACTTAATTGAACCTGGTTTGGAGGTGACTGCAGAAGCCGGCCACACTCGCAGCAATTAACTGAAATGTCAGCCGCTTCTAATTCAAGTTATTCTGTCTGTCTGTGGTGGAAAGGGCTTCCTCCATGGGTCATTGGCTACCAATTTAAAATGGAAATTGACATCCATTTATTCCCATTTTCGCTGCAGACTCCTCCAAAATGAACCATGCCTTTTAACCCAACCGAGAAGATGGAAAAGTAGATCGCAAGAGTCCTTTTTTATTTTTTCTATTTTGCACTACTTTGAATAATGGATAATGCCGCAGTAATACAGCAAACAAAAGCAATAGGGAGAACATCATAATTCTCTGGTCCTCCATAACTGGCTAAATGTGTTTAAATCAGCAGAATCAACCAAAGGACCTTTAATGTAAGGGAAATTACATTTGTTAAAGACAATGTCTATTAGGATTGTCTCTAAGGTTCATTAAAGACAACATTTCCCCTGTAAAATTTAGCACGAAAAGCATGCATCATTAAATATGGAAATCCTGAATTTTATTAGCAATCTGCTAGATCTGAGCTGACGCCAATTAAATTAAAAGAAGATATCATTTATTAAGCTAGAGTTCATATTCTGTTAAATATGAAATGTAATTTTCTTCTCGTATTGATTAATTGCTACTGGTGCATTGTTCAAAGACCCATGTAACATTTCAGCGAAAGGACATTGTTTATTCATTAAAATTTTAAACCATCCTTTTAGCTCGATGCTCCATCCATCTAGTTGCTCCTCAGCTAGAAATAAAATGTCTGTAATTTAAAACTATAAATTAAAAAATACATTTGAAAGTGTAAAAAGAAAAAGCAAACCTCCTATTTTTCATTAGAGGGCTTTAATATTTCATTCACTCCACTGATGCTATTTTTTCTCATCTACTTCTCTCTTTCACAAACCCACACATATTTAATCAGTCAACATTTTTTTTTTTTTAAACGGGCAGCCATCTGATATTAACATCTAAAAGAATATAAAGATAGCATTCAAATAGAAAACAGTTCTTTTAATTTGTAAAAATATTTCGCAATATTACTGGTTTTACTGCAGTTTTGCAGCCCTAGTGAGCGTAAGAGACTTTTTTCAAAAACATTAAAATGTTGTAATGCTTCCAAACTTTTGACAGGTACCGTAAAACATAGCTATTGACCAATCAGCAACAAATATTTGACATTGATCTGTTATTGATTACTGTAATCGATTACTCTGACTTTGTCTCAGAGCAAGGTGTTTATTTCTTCATTTTTTTCATCCGGCTATTTTGTCGAGTCTGGACAGATCGAGCGGATCTTTGACAGGTGCTGATTCACCTCTCGTACCATTTCATTGAACTATAAAAACATCAACAGCAATATGACACACAGGACACTAGTCAGACTTCCCACTTGCCCACATGTAAGTATTCCACACACAATTTTCCAGAAGCTACCCTGCAGCCTGAGGAAGGGGACGGGGAGGGCGAACAGAGTGGAGATGTGTTGATTGGTACTTGTTAAAGTATGATGTATGGCCCTCTCGGAGAGTACAGCTATCTGGAAGTCATTACAGTGGTCTCTCTTATTCTCCAACCAAAGTGAACTCTACATTTTAAAGGAGAATGTCCAGCTCTTTAATATCTGAATATAAATGGAGTGGTTATTTTAGAATGAGTGTGTGATTTATGACAGATACTTTGTCAAATTAAGTATACTTTGGGGTTGGGAGTTCGACTGAGCTCTGAAGTTTGCCGCTGTGGTTCAATTCACACTTTGTTCACAGTTGTAGCATGTCACCGTTTGATTAATGTGACGGAGGACATCCGGGCTGCTGGATAAGAAGGATAGGTTATGATCCCTGAGTTTCTATCATGGTTGAATGTTTAATATGATCATATTTGGGTGGTGTGTAGCTACAGACACATGGACACACGTGGTTCCGGAAAGCATTATCCGAAGAAGACTATGTAGAAGGGGTCATCCTTGAGTTATCATTTTACCCTTGATCAAGGACAGTTAACCAAAAAACACCCTCATGTCGTTCCTAACCTGTATGAATGTCTTCTGTGGAACACAATAACTGTAGCCTACTGGTTGCTCTTCAAACATTATATAGATCATATATATATATATATATATATATATATATATATATATATATATATATATATATATATATATATATATATATGAAGAGTTCAGATGTAAAAGCCTCTAAGTGCCATCTGAAATTTTCTTCTAGAATGATCATTTTTATCAAGCTCATATATTTAAGTTCAGTAATTTCACTTAAATGACAATTAATAGGTAATTTTCATTGCCATTTAAGTGAAATTACTGGACTTAAATATACGAGCTTGATAAAAATGATCATTCTAGAAGAAAATTTCAGATGGCACTTCATATATATATATAGGCCTATATATATATATAAAAGTGACGTGTAACGGTTCATGTATTCATCCCGAACCAATGAGCTCATTGCTTCTGCCTAAACGAAGACCTGAAGTGGGACGGTCACATTTGCTCTATTGCAAAAAAGGCCCAGCAGAGGTTGTACTTCCTTCTAGCTAAAACAATACAACCTGCCACAAGTGCTGCTGATGCAGTTCTGCAGTCACTGAGTCTGTTCTCTGCACTTCATTAACGTAACTTACTCGAGTTACATTTCAATCTAATCCTCATGTAAAGCTATATCAAATGGGTTAAGATGATTTGAAATATAGAGCACAAGTTGTATGGAAGACTTTTATGCTTGTTTTTGCGTCTTGAAGAACCTTGAAAGATTCTGCCCCCATTTATTGTAATTACAAAAGAGCAACCTGTTCAATTCTTGAAACTGTCTATTTTCATACTTAAGTTTTGTGTGCATTGTTTCTTTAACCTCTTGTTTCTGCAAGGTTTCTAATGAGGTGCTATTCAATGGCGATACAGTATGAAATTCCTCAGGCTTTGGTTCTGTGGTGATAAATAAAGATTCGACTGATGTATTTTTCAGGTGTGTTTTAGGCATTCACAGCTTCAAAATAAAGACTGCAATACAAATAGTTATGGAACACTTGCTAATGTCCACACAATTATCGTGAAGTTCTCTTTTGAGAATCCAATTAAAACTTTTGAGCTCTGAAACACCACGTTTTGTTTTCTTCACGCTTATGTAAATAGCTGGACTAATTATCACATGCCACAGTGCCCCTTCTCTAAACGCAACATTTTCAACAAAACCCTTCAACAACAATCCAGTATCTCTCACCTCCAACCTTGAGCTATCCTACATGCTATAAGGCTGCAGACGTCGTGTGAGGGAGAGGAGATAGTGTACACCGTTCATGGGGACTTATCTGTGAGTTTTGGGCATTGGCAGATCTGTGAAGACTGGTGACAGTAGACAGGTGTTCCCTTTACCTCTCAACACAGGGTTGTCAGGCAGCATAGCAATGCTTTTGTGCTCTTAAAGTGCAGTGACATCACAGACACATCACTGAATCTGACTTTTCCCCCTTTCTATCTCAATTTTGCCCTATATTTGCTTTCTCAGCAATGATTAGTTGACACCAAAATGAAAATTCTGTCATTATTTACTAAACCTCGTTTCAAACTTATGCTAGTATTTTTCCATGGAACGCACACACACACGCACACACACACACACGCACACACACACACACACACACACACACACACACACACACACACACACACACACACACACACACACACACACACACACACACACACACACACACACACACACACACACACACACACACACACACACACACACACTCTGTTTGTTTACCTGTTATTGAGCACATTACATGGTATATAATTCCACTATAATAAATATACTGCTGGGCAACGATTAATCGTGATTAATTGCATCTAAAATAAAAGTTTGTGTTTACATAATATATGTGTGTGTACTGTGTATAATTATTTTGTATATATAAATACACACATATGAATCTATATATTTAAGAAATATTTGCATGTATTTACTGTATATATATTTATACGTATATATATTTTATAAACAAATAACAATTAAAAAAATAAATAAAATAAAATTATATATATACAGTGCAATGCATAAGTGAATACACCCATGCTAAAGTTGACTAAAAAGAGGAATAAAAAATCATATTTTGGAAATTGAACTTAATGCCTTAATTTAAAAAATTAGGAAAAATCCAACCTTTAAGGACACCAATTTTCTTTGTGAATGAATAATGTATCGTAAATAAATAAATGTTCTTCCTTAAAATACATGGTGCATAAGTGAGTACACCCCTATGTTAAATTCCCATAGAGGCAGGCAGATTTTTATTTTTAAGTATTTTTTTTTTAATTTTTTTTAGGATACTATGCATCCTGATAAAGTTCCCTTGGCCTTTGGAATTAAAATAGCCCCACATCATCACATAGCCTTCACCATACCTAGAGATTGGCATGGTTTTATTTCAGTTAGCCTAAAAGCTAGTTTGATTTGCATTGAGAGATGATCTTATGGAAAGTACCCCATGCCAATCTCTAGGTATGGTGAAGGCTATGTGATGATGTGGGGCTATTTTAATTCCAAAGGCCAAGGGAACTTTATCAGGATGCATAGTATCCTAAAAAAAAATTAAAAAAAATACTTAAAAATAAAAATCTGCCTGCCTCTATGGGAATTTAACATGGGGTGTACTCACTTATGCACCATGTATTTTAAGGAAGAACATTTATTTATTTACGATACATTATTCATTCACAAAGAAAATTGGTGTCCTTAAAGGTTGGATTTTTCCTAATTTTTTAAATTAAGGCATTAAGTTCAATTTCCAAAATATGATTTTTTATTCCTCTTTTTAGTCAACTTTAGCATGGGTGTATTCACTTATGCATTGCACTGTATATGTGTGTATATATATATATATATATATATATATATATATATATATATATATATATATATATATATATATATACATATACATATACATATACATATACATATACATATACATATACATATACATATACATATAGTTCACAGTGGTGACATTATGTCAAGCTGCCTCCAAAATATAGTACTTATGGTGCAGAGCTGATGTCATAACAGCACAGACTTAAATTTGCACAGACATTGTGGAATGAGCGAGTAATTTTCATTTTTAGGTGAATTATCCCTATTATCAAATCTATCATTCTATCAATTTATTCCCTTTCCTAACTAAATGAGGACACTGACATTTATTGTACTAGGAGTGTCTGCATGGCAATATAGTGTTTCTCAAAATTTGGCATGTTTTCATATTTTGTAATAAAGAGATATTGGTGGTAGGATCCGTAGATTTGCTTTCCGAATTCCCCTTGCGCTTCATTTATATTTCATATTTTGTGTTTCACGTGGAATTAACAGCTGTGATTTGTTTTTGCCATCTGTAAGCTATTACTTGGACTTTATTTGGCTTTGTAACGATGGCGTGTTTTCGTCTTTGCATCTCTCTCGACAGGCGAAGCAGATCTCTGACAGGTGCTGAGGCTTTTGCTCAGGAGACTTGGAGAGTTGAGTTACTACTGCATTATTCAACTGAGCTTGGATAAACAAACAAGGCTCCTCCGCCAAACAATGCGCTCTAACAAGGCAATACTGTGTAGTACAGGCCCCTGTGCTATATACTGTACTCACAATTTTCATTTAAAAAAGTCCTCCCTTCTCTGTAGATATCACTGAAAGTCCTCCTCCCCCCTCATCCCCATCTTTCCCCACATCCTGGCTTCTCTGGCTTTGGTCACACTGCACCCAATTTGTTTTTTAAATCCGATCTCTAGGACTGGCTGTCCACACTGTCATTTTGCAAGTGATTAAATCCAATCTGTTTGTTCAGACTGTGTCGCTTATATCTGGTATATCTACATGGGTTGCCATAATGACTTAAGCTCAGCATGGTGCTAAGAGACTCAAACAACATATGAGAGTATCTGTCACTGTGGAAAGAGAAGATGGAAAATTTGCATCATGAATGGAAAGCTTGCAAGGTGCATGCAACAACATAAGATAGAAGCTGTATTTTACATATTCATAAGTCTGTCCACCTTGTTTTTTTAAATGCAGAAATAAACTATTTCCAGTGAAATACAAGTAAATAACTAGTAACAAAAGGCAGTAAACTGTAAAACTATTTGCACTGTATTTATGATTACAATAAGAAACTAAAATAATACAATAACAAATTCTAGTCTGCAACATCAACCAGCATAACAGACTGTTTTTATACAGACTAGTATCAGAATATAGTTGTCAGTCTTCTATTTGAGTGCTTAATATGGTTACGGTTGTAAATCATTCGGTTATTTACTAAAGTAACAACAACCGCATTCTATTTTCAATATGGAAGTAAGATATTCATACGACCTCACTTGCACAATACCGTAAGATTTTTGCTAAATCGTACATATTTTACGAGTTGCCCAATTCGTATGAATTCTTACGAATGACCTACCCCTGACCCCGCCCCTAAACCATGGGGTTTAGACAAATCGTAGAAGAAAAAGTAAACTGTATCACCATTTGCACTTCAAACTAGTGTTTATGGTCACAGTAATAAACTATATGAAGAGTTCAGATGCAAAAGCCTCTAAGTGCCATCTGAAAATTTCTTCTAGAATGGTCATTTTTATCAAGCTCGTATATTTAAGTTCAGTAATTTCACTTAAATGGCAATGAAAATGACCTATTAATTGCCATTTAAGTGAAATTACTGAACTTAAATATACGAGCTTGATAAAAATGATCATTCTAGAAGAAAATTTCAGATGGCACTTAGAGGCTTTTGCATCTGAACTCTTCATATGTAACTTTAAACTTTTGAGTTACTTCCGGAGGAACATTGCTTTGGTCATTCGTGAGTTTTGCTTCTGCTCTTCTACTCTGCGCGGATGAATCTGATGGTTTGAGGTGCACACTGTACCTATGCATGAATAGATAATCTCCTTCAGTGTGAATATCACTAGCGACATCAAAACTCCCCCAATAATGAAAAATAGCCATATGTCTTATGGTCATAGGCTTGAGGACGTATGAGCGGGGAAACAAGGAAGCATCAATTTGAGTATTGAGAAGAAACTCTCTTATGTGATGGCGTATTCATCCTTCACTCACATAAGATCACAGCAAAAGCAAACTCCATTGATCCAATAAATTCCCAATGGACAAAATCCCTGCCCAACATTTTTTCTTGTTCGAGAAGCCATTTCACTCAGATATAGGCTGCGTCAAAAATGTAAGACATAGGTCAGTAGAACAAAAAAACAAGATCTAAAGACAAGATTATTTTTAATTCTTTTAACTTAAGGGTCGCATTTTTGGAACACAGTCATGGGGAATGGTCAAACACTTCTGTCTAGTTCATGTTTACATGGAAATACAATAAAAAGTAAATAAATAAATAAATAAATATGTTCTGTGTGTGTACGGCACCCAAAACTTTCTTTAAAAATGCATTGACCTTGCTTTTTTTATTCCACCTTAAGTCTTACAGCTATTTGAAAACTGTTTGTATGTTACTGTGTGTTACTGTGCACTTTGAGAGTCAAACCTGTTATATGGTTCTCAATCTCAAACACTGACTGTGTAGGGACCTACTTTAAATCTGATTTATACTTTCTTATTTATGAATGTGTTTTGGTTCTTATTTGTAAACATCCAATCCTCTGTCTTTTTACTGCAAACAACTAAACAGATTTGAGACTAATAAAAAGATTTTGCTTGAAGAAAGCCTTTTTTTTTTCTCCTTCCTTGTTCATCTCTCTTACTCCTCCCCGTAGTCATCAGGTAGCAATTTCACCTCCTTCTAATACCATCTTAGTGATACTTGTCCTCTTCAGTGGCTCATTTGTTCACTCTCTCTCCTTCTTCAGTGACCTTCTCTTTTTCCTCTTCCTTCGTTCCGCTTTTCTCCTTCTACCTGACATCCCCGCTTACAGAGCGCTGGTCTAGTTTTCACCATAATAACTTAACACTTCAGATCGCATTAGTCTGTGTCCCCACAACAAGGCAGCATGACCTACGAAGTCAAAGAGCACACTCTTCCGTTTGCCTGTAGTAGCTATTTATCAAGACAACCCAGGGCTTGCTATGATTCAGCCCAGAATAAATCCAGATGAGAGCCTAGAACGGTGACCTGTAGCTGCAGTTCCTCTGCAAATGTCACATGATCACATGTAAACCACAAAGCTGAGCATTTAGGTGGAATGTAGTTTGGATGTTTTTAGATAATTTTGAATTCTTTTATATATAGAAACAAGACAAGCAGCAGATGTATTTTACATTTTTCATTTTTCAAAATGTTTTTTTGTTTTGTTTTTTTTTGTCTTGAGAACATTAAATATGTGTTACTGTACTATGCAGTTTCAGCTTGATTTGTCCAATACAAAAACAAAAAACATTTGTGTAACCCACCCAAAAAACTTGATTTGCGCCCTTTCTATTTATAATAAAAAATACTTACAATAAATGTTTTACTTTTATTTTAAATAATATTGTAGTGTTGACATTCGTCAAGCCATCCAGCCCTGTAACCCAAGCTCAGTCATTAAACTTTGTTGTTGTAGAAATAAATATCTAACAAATAATTATGTTCAAGCTTGGGAAAATATAAGAAATGAGAATTTGTTCCAAAATTAGCTAGCCCCTACTGCTTAACTTAGGCGACCCTATTCCGTGTTTGATTTTTGTTACATTTTATTTATTTTTTCATTTAATACACACTACCATTCAAAAGTTTGGGGTCAGTAGGATTTTTTTTTTAATTGATAAATTAATACTTTTATTTAGCAAGGGCACATTTTGATCAAAAGTGACAGTAAAGACAAATAAATGCTGTTATTATGAACTTTTAATTATGTGTAATTATGGTTTCTAATAAATTACATTTTATGATAATAATAATAATGCCAAGTTAAAAAAAAAAGGCAAGTTAATAATATTCTAATGTAATAATATCAGTGTTACTGTTTTTACTGTATGATTGATCAAATAAATGTAGCATTTGTGAGCATAAGAGGGCACTACTTTCAAAAACAGAAAAAAAAAAAAACCTTACCAACGCAACACTTTTGCCATGCAAGGTGTACAAATGAGGAGAGTATCGTAGTGGATAATTATTTTGGATGACTGAATGACAGAGAGAGAATGAGATAATAAGGAGAAGCCCAACACCTACAAGAAAAAGAGAGAAAAAAACGAGAAAGACACATGGAGAGAAGCATCTTAGGCTCAGCTGCTGCCGAACCCTGAGGAAGTCATTACAGGACCTGTGACCTCACTGGTGCAGTCCCTCCGACAGGCCACCCACTGGCATGATGTCATACTTCACATGTCAGGCCTCATCAGCACTCTGCTGGCCATTGGAGACGATCGAGCAGCAAGGCACAAACCAGGAGGACGCCATTATGACAAAGACAATGTGTTAATATCAAACACGCTGCAACTGACAACAGCAGCTTTACTCTGGCCCCGAGACACAATGTGTCAGAATCTAAACACTGTGTGAGACAAAGTGCTGGGATTTTATCAAGTCATTTTTTTTATAGCTGGCACATGCATTGTGTGTAAAGGTATACACCAATCAAGGTCCAATTGATAAAAAATACTTCTATTTCAGTATAAGAATATCATAAAATTTACGAAACATTAAAGGCATGTAAAAAACACAGGAATAATATTTGTGAAGTTATCATGAGTTCACTGATCAGTACTTGTGGGAGAAGTCTCGACTCCTACAAAATATTCACTGACTCACTTCACTGCCCACTTCTCTCTCTTTTTTTTTACTCTATCTTGCTTTCTCCCTCTAAATCCTCTCCTATGTGATCTGATACACATGTCTACATGTGACTGCCAGGCTCCCAAGGGTAATGGAGTGGGGTCCAGGGTCTGCCAGCCCTGAATCCAATATTTAAACTCATTTGTAGTCAATGTCACCACCCCTGCATGTGCAGCGGTGCAGAGCAGCAGGAAAACCCTAGAACCAGTGCTACTTACTTCAGCTTCAGT
Organism: Abramis brama; assembly: GCF_963993115.1. Lineage (NCBI taxonomy): Eukaryota > Metazoa > Chordata > Actinopteri > Cypriniformes > Leuciscidae > Abramis > Abramis brama. The sequence goes on from NC_139978.1 coordinate 18,374,043, forward strand.
TTAGAGCAACAGACACACATTGTACAGCACATAATGCATGCTAAAGTGTAACATTAAATTTATATTTAGTTAAATTTATATTTTGTAACATTAAATTTATATTTTTATAATAAGTAAATTAAATTTACTTATTTTATCTTTGGTGCTTAATTGATAGCCTGTTGCAAATGCTATCAATACGTTTTACGCTGCGTTTTGCCCAGAATAAAATAGATAATAGCAGAAAAAAGGATGCAATAAATTAATTTATAATGATTTAACCTAAATAATCTAAAGCATTTATTGAAGATTAGCTGAATAACTGGCTTTGGGCCGACATATTTGGTTCCCTTTCAAGGGAACTCGTGTTGCGTCGAGATGACACTGTGGGAACGCTCTGCGTGATTTGCGTGACGTCATGGTCAGCTTCTGTGTCTTCAGCAAGCGCTCTGTGTGAAACTGTCTATTTATTGTTGTTTGTCCACAAGCATATTATATATCTAGACAGGAAAATAATGGCGAGCAAACAGCATTTTGGATCATGTGTTCCTCCCTGCCCTCGCTTCATTACGAATGGGGACACACGCGGTTTATGTGTTTTGTTTGGGAGTGGAGCATGCACGGTCAGCTCTAGTAAAAGGGTGCTGACAGTGTTCATTCATTAAATCCCAACGTGTAACATATGCACTGTCGAGAGTTTTAGCTCTGCTCCTTCTTCTCGAGGGAAGAAAGTCAATAAAGATTCTGTGGGCTGTTGTTGTGCCGAATTTCGACCCCCGCCAAATTATTACCCCCCTAGCATTTGTAGGTTTAGGATTAGTTGAGAGGGAGGGCTTAGGATTAGGGGTGGTGTTAGGATTAGGCAATCAGGTACTGACTTCAACAAGGGTTCAATGAGGGGGGTAATAATTTGGCAGGGGGTCGAAATTCGGCACAACAACGGGACTGCATAAGAGTCTAGTGGCTCGGATCTTGTGTTTGCCGAGGCAGCGCGTAGATTATGGGTCTGCATCTCTGCAATAAGAATCTAATGGCTCAGATTGTGCATTTGCCAAGGCAGCGCGCAGATTATTTGTCTGCATCTCTCCAATAAGAATCTATTGGCTCAGATCTCGCGTTTGCCGAGGCAACGTGTAGATAATGGGTCCGCTATATATATGCGCAGGTAACTGAGCAGACGGGATACTCCATTTCTCTCTTTCTCTTATGATTGTGCCAAATATATCTCAACAGAAGCAGAACGTCTGCTCCTGAGCCCCCACTAAAGGACTGGGGGTCGGGTTGGCGCTCTCAACCGCAGCCTTCAAGGGGTAAGACGGAACTTAGGGCCATCATTATTTTTAAGAAGGCTGTGGGGAAAAGGTCCTGATGCCCGAGGGGTCAGGCCAATGAGGGCAGTCTCCTCCAGAGTAAAGCGGTTAACACCTCATTATATTGTACCCCCTGCCCTTCTGTGCCTTCACGGGACCGTTATGCTAACCCTGCCACCTCGTGTGTTTCGGGGCGCAGCGGTCTCCGGCGAGAAAATATCTCAGGGTACACCCGGAAACGTAGTGGTCCTGGGATGCCTGCCCCCTCCAAGGAGGGTCCCAGAGCAGTCATCTTGGTCGTTCCCTGCCGGTTCGCCGTTACAGGGTGTCGTGCTGATTGCGCAGCAAAAAAACAGAAGCCAGTCTCGAGAGGCTGATACCTCTAGGCTGCGTCCCATTTTGGTTCTGTCAAATGCCAAAAAGTGTGTGCTTTCTCCACTACATAAGACCACTTTTCTAGGTGTGGTTTGCAGGCATACCTCTCACCTGCACGCATAGAGTACATCCTGTCGGCTGTGAAAAGAATAAAGCTAGGCCAGTCACTCACTGTGAAACAGTTTCAGAGACTGTGGGGTCTGATGGCAGCAGTGTCCAACATGATACCTTTTGGCCTGTTGTACATAAGATCCTTGCAGTGGTTGCTCAGGACCAAAGGGTTTTCCCTGAGGGGCAACCCCTTTCACATGATCAGGGTCACACGGCGATGCTTACATGCCCTAGTTATGTGGAAGAAGCCTTGGTTCTTGTCCCAGGGTGTCACGAAATGCACACTAACAGGTAAGATCCAAGTGCAGTTTATTAAGGGTAATCCGTAATCGTAATCCAGGCAGGGAAAAGGTCAAAGTCCATACAAAGCAGTCCAAAACGAGAAACAAACAAGAAACAAACGTAAACAGAACTCCGAAGTGCAGGGTGACATTATACAAGGACTCCATGACAATGACTGAACAGATAAATACACAGATACTAACAAGGTGAGTGGGAACAGCTGAGTGCAATGATCAATGATAAGACAGACAAGGATGATGGGAAATGCTGTTCATGAGTGGATGTAACAGTGTGGGGAAAAGACCTCAAGTGGACACCCAGGGAACACCAACCAGACACTGTGACACAGGGTCCTGTACTGGGAGCTCATTGACGTCGCTTGACGCTTACGACAGATGCTTCCCTCACGGGCTGGGGAGCGATCATGGATGGCCTGATTGTTCTACTTCCGGGAGTTCTGGAGAACAGAGTTATGGAAGTGTGGGTTTGGCCTCTGAGGGGCCCCAACTCATAGTCTCTCAACTGAGGTTGTTGAGGCCACGATCACTCCAGAGCTCCCTGCACAGGAAACAAACCGGTTTCCTCCGTGGTGTGTTGGAGCAGGAGGAGTACGGCGGCTGTGTAGCCTTGTATTAGTGGTATCCCTACAAGAGGTGTGTGATGCGGCGGGCTGTTCCTTTTCGCACACACTCGTCGGGTTTACAACCTAGTTTTGGGCTTCACTCCTGGGTCCCAGGTGATTCTGTCTTTGTTGTGCTCGCCTGATTTCACACAAGACAGACACTGGTCACTATGGTGGTGTTGGTATAGACGTTCCCACAGCGTCATATCGACGCAATGCGAGTTCCCTTGAAAGGGAATGCCTCGGTTATGACTGTAACCTCGGTTCCCCTGTAACCTCGGAACAAGACTTTGCGTCACCTTGCCATACTTCCGGCGTGCCTGTGATCGACTTGCTTCGACCTATCAGAAGTTGACTATGTTTGGTCTGGGTGCGCTTTATAGCTTCCTGCCATGACGTCATCCGCCTATACACCATTGGACTGATTTCACAAGTGCTTCACAACGCAATCACGCAGCGCGTTCCCACAGCGTCATCTCGGTTCTTCAATATATGCTAGTATTAATGTTGCATTTCCGGGGTTCTCAGAAGTTGAAGTCGTCATAGATGGGTAAACCTCTATAGTGGAAGTATAGTAAATGGCGTACCAGGAGGACTTGCTAAGAGATCTCCATGAAGGTGAGGTGGGGCCTGATGCAGTTGAAGAGTTACGTCGGATCACGGATTTGTTTCTCCAGGCAACCGAGGAGACGGCCAGAGCAATTGGCCATTCTATGGCAGCCAGTGGCATCAGACTTCTGAGGGCAGGCACCTCCAGAGTGGTATGGTTTACACCTCAGCATACAGTGCCCATTCCTCCTCAGTGCCCTCAGGATGCCATTCTGCTAATTCCACTACTCTCAACGCTTTGGGCACAGCGGTTTCCAGCAAGGTTATGCCTTAGTGTCTGCCACAAGACATTGAGTCACTAGGACGCTCGCATCCTCCAAAGAGGATACTAGAGCAGTCAGTTTTGTTGTTCTCTGACGATTCGCTTTAGGGCACAGAGGTGACTAATCAGATTACACCAGGGGCCAGTGTCGAGAAACTGGTTCCCTTAGTAGACCATCTGGCAGCATGGGAGCTTCTGCCAAATGTATCACAATGGGTCCTGCAGGCTGTAGAAAGAGGCTACAGAATCCAATTTGGGTCTCGGCCACCTCGATTCAACTGGTTCTGTTCACAGTGGTAGACCTTGAGCAGGCTCTGGTAGACCTCAGTGGTAGACCTCAAAGAAGGATTGGGGGTTGCCTCTGATTTTAGATCTGCGCCATCTGGATCATTCAGTTCAAAATGTTGGCTTTGAAGCAGATCATGACTAAAATCAGATCCAAGGACTTTATCACCCTGCACTTTCACAAAAGACGATTGGCTAATCTTAGCTCAATCCAAACAAATGGTGGTTTGGCATCGAGATGTCGTTCTCGCCAACATGAAAGAGTTGGGGTTAAGGCTTAATGCCAAGAAGAGTGTCCTTTTTCCAACATAGAGGACCATTTTTCTCGATGTGGTGTGAATGGAGACTTCACCCCGAGGAGGTGGAGCTCATATGGAGGGTGTTCAGTCAGGCAGAAGTGGAGTAGTTTGTGTCTTAATACACAACACACTGTCTGCTCTGGTTCTCACTCACTCATCTAGCCCTGTTCTGGCCGTCACAAATGTGGTTCATGAATTCACTGACTCTTTCTCGCCCTGCGTTGTTGTGTGTGTGCATATAGGTGTGGTCGCTGATCACTTCTGCTGATCAGCAGCGCCAGCTGCATCTTATCAGCGGCGCCTATTTATACTCACAGTTTTCGTCTTGTGTTTGTCAGATCGTTGTGGATGTTTCCAGGTGTTGTTCTTGTCTCCTGTCTGTCTCCAAGTTTCCCTTGTTTGCACCCTGGATTTGTGGACCAGTTCCGGTCGCTCTGCTTTCTTCAACGGAGGATTATCTTCTAGTTCCTGAGTCGGTTTCGGAGATCGTGTTGGACATTCTACTATCCTGCGACCACACGGAGCACCGGGTTGTTCATCGGCGTCACTGCGCTGCCAAGAGCGACTGTTCCTGGGCACTTGCACCACCTGACCACTCATTCCTATTCTGCCGGCTTGTTATCAATAAACATCCCTTTTTACTTGCTATAGACCCCTTTTGCGCCGACGTCACAGTTACGTCACGGCGCTAGCTGGAGGCAAAACAAACTGGAGGCGGCCAATACAAACCAGCACAGATTCGGCTACATAATAAGGAGCTTAAATTATTATTTTTATTATTAAATGTCATCTTGTTGTGTTGTTGGGTGCAAGAATCGATGAAAAATGAGTATGTTGAATCTGGAATCAGAACTGCGGATCGTACCACACAAGTCTTTACATGACCATTCAGCACATATGGCGCTTTTCCACTGCATGGTACGGCACGGTTCGGCTCGGTACGGTTCGACTCGGCGCGGAACGGTTCGGCTCGCTTCGCTTTTCCACTGCGTGGTACGACTCGACTCGATACGGCACGGTTCGGTTCGCTTTAGCTCGGTTGCTTTTCCATTGCAGTTAGTACCGCTTCAAACTGGGTGGGACTGATCGTTATAGTTGCCGCCTCTACTGCCATGACATCATCGTAAACGCGCCACATTTCAAACGCACAACACAGGGGATGGTGCTCTTGATTCTCGGCATGTGGATGTTTTTAAATTAAATTAAACGTTCTTATAATGGTTTACTATATGGAAGGAAAATTCTTAACGTGTAATTAAACGTTGCGTTCATATTCTGGGCTCATCTGATTTTTTGCACATAGCATAGCCTACTTTGTTATGATTTTAGTATCATAATGATTAATAAATGCACGCACAATTATCCGTGAACTTGATTTGAACAAATGCCTTTCAACTTGTGTGTGCAAAATTCAGAATTAAATGAATGTGCAGCAATCTTTACAAATAGAGAGTCTAGGCCTAATGTACTGTTTTAAACTAGCCTACTGCCATTAAAAAAGCGCATTTAGTTAATGTTATGTTATTTTTTTCCATCTGCCTATGTTGATTATGAAAAGTGAACAGCACGAGTAGAGAGACATGGAGCGAGTCGGACATAATTTTGACCACTTCATTAAGTTTTGTTTTGTAGAAAGCCTTTCTTTAAAGTGAATTTCGTTTTGTATAAATTGTATCTTAATTTTAATATTTTTTTCATCAAACAATTACCTGGACTGAATAAATAAGAGCAAAATAGACAATTTAATCATTGAGGCGCCCGAGCGGTCACTTGCATTGTACGTTAACTGGAGCGCATCTCATCCTCAAATACACAAAGCTTGAAATGTCTTTAAACGAAATAATTCAAAACAAAAAGAAATAGGCTACTCTCTTATGTAATCCATTATGTGCATTTCTCTCTATAGGCGCGTTTACTACGAATATGGCGATCGTCAACTTCATCTTTGCCATGCACAGACACTGACAGAAAACACTATTTTATAAATAAAAATCAGTGCACGCGTTTTAATAAAATTAAAACTTTAATTGTGATCATTAAAATAATTGAATATTAAATATTTTGTGGCCAAGTTTTGCTCATTTATTAATAGTATATATATAGGCTATATATAGGCGTAATTTTATTAAATTGAACAAGCGCAAAATTCAGCATTCAATCAAATATTCAAAAAGACTTAATAATAATGTTATTTCAACATAATATCTCGTTATTTCGACATAATGTGCGTGCAAAAAGCAAGATGTGCATTTGTAAATCCGGGGATGCGTGCATTGATTTTTATTTATAAAAGTGTTTTCTGTCAGTGTCTGGCAAAGATGAAGTTGACGATCGCCATATTCGTAGTAAACGCGCCTATAGAGAGAAATAACATTATTATTAAGTCTTTTTGAATATTTGATTGCTGAATTTTGCGCTTGTTCAATTTAATAAAATTAAAACTTTAATTGTGATCATTAAAATAATTGAATATTAAATATTTTGTGGCCAAGTTTTGCTCATTTATTAATTATATATATAATATATATATATATATATATATACACACACACACACACGCACACACACACACACACACACACACATATGTGTGTGTGTGCCCTCAGCACATGCGTTAAAAATTATCCGGCGCCGCCCCTGACTGCAAGAAACAGTTTGCAAGAAACTTTTTAACTGCAAGAAACTACAGCGTTGGCTGTTGTCTACTGGCTATTTAAATCTAGCGGGTTTGTCTCGTGCATGGTCTCGTGTCGCAAATACAATGACACTGGTAGTGACGATTCTGTCTGACCAATCAGTGATCTTCAGTGTTTTCACGTCACATTTTAGTATCGGTACGGTACGCTTGGAACCTCAACAGAGGTGGTACCATTTAAAGCGAGCCGAAGCGAGCCGTACCGTACCGTACCATGCAGTGGAAATGCGCCATAAGTGAGCCGTACCGAACCGAGCCGTACCGTACATGCAGTGGAAAAGCGCCAAAGCGTGCCGTACCGAACCAAGCCGTACCGTACCATGCAGTGGAAAAGCGCCAATAGTTATAGGCATCTAAATATATATATATATATATATATATATATATATATATATATATATATATATATATGCCCTCAGTTTCTCTTTACCCTCGGTTTCTCTATCGGGTAGGTGTAGAAGTCAGGCCACTCAACCGGAGGTAGCATTAACGTTAATCCTGTCAGATCGTCCATTGACTGAGCGTGTACGGTCATCTGGTTCCGTCCGTTAAAATTAACATTTGCAAATAACAATCGCGGTCCTGGACAGTGAGTGACCTTGCACATTAAGACAAAATCTGATTTTCTCCAGTCATTGTTAAAAAACAAGCTAACAAAACTTGCAAACTAGCGTTAGTGAAGCGGCCAGAGGGATCTTTCTGCCTCCAGCTAAGCCCCGCCCACACAAATACGTCACCATGTTTACCAACTGTAAAAGGGTCTATTGAATCCTCTGTTTTACTGATCGTAACAGATTCAAGAGTGTCAATGTGATGTACATTCACTTCACGTAATCACGCTCAGTCAGAAAGGCCCTTTACAGTCGTAACCCAAGACGTTTTCTTTACACTAGCGCTGTTTTGGGTTTTGCTGTTTTAATGAATTCATGGATCATTGTACTGAAAACTTTCCCAGAATTTAGCGGCTTAAAATTATCTGATCACAAACAGAGAAGCAAAATCGAGTTAAAGGGTTAGAATAGAAATTTCCACCTACCAGGGTTACAGGTGCTTGCGCCATTGTAGATGGTCAGTGTGATAAACCCCTGACTTCTAAGATAGTCTAACTGACGTAAATGATGTAAATTGTGCAATTTCACATGCTTCAGTAATGTATTTGCATTAAATTATTTTAATGTGTTCAGGATTTTAAATTAATCACATGCGTTAACGCATTAATGTTGACAGCCCTAATATACAGTATATATATATATATATATATATATATATATATATATATATATATATATATATATATATATATAATATTTATCTAATAATACAGAATGCTTTTCTCCCTGCCTTTTAAAAAAAAAACTACTTCTGGTCTGCCAAAATCCATGAATCTGTGTTCATGTATTGCAGATGTGCATATTTGTGCGTGTCTGCTTTTGTAAATACGTGTGTGTGTGTGTGTGTGTGTATGTGTGTGTGATGATCGGGTCTCTGGAGGGCTGCTCTGTACTCCGTCTGCTTCCTGGTGGCGTCTGGGACTTCAGGTTGTAGAGGCTCCAGGATCAGGTTCCCTCTGTAGCCATTGTCACTTGCATGGATTTGACTAATTCATCTTGCTAATGGCTTGTGGCTAAGTTGAGCACTATTATTGTTTTTTACCGTCTCCTTTTTTTCCCTTAATATTTTCAACATAAGCAACTGTTCCCCTAGTGTTTTTCCACTGATATAACACATTTTATCTGTATTACTCCTAAAAACAATTTTTTAAGAAACCCTCAAAAATCTAAGTAGTAATTTGAAACTGTCATTTAAAGCGGTTTGTGTGTGTAACCTCCAATAATGATCAAATAATGTTTAAAGAGTTTTTTTTTTTTTTCCTAGACACTTCTGCATGTAATGGTGCATATTAAAACAAGTTACAACTCAGCTCAGGATGTTAGATTGATTTTGCCTTTTAGATAGTTACAAATAGTCTTAAAAGTCTTATTAGAAGTCTATGGTACATTTACACAACAACAATGTACTAAAAAATTGAAAAGTTTTTCCTTTGCATTTTCGCGTACAGACAAAAACACTGTTAAAATGATTTCCCTTCACAAAGATCCTCAGAAACAACTAAAAATGCTGTATTATGCTGCCAGGCCAGTAGTTGGCAATGTTACTTTGTGAAGAAACACTAAGCGCCTATAAACTAAACACGTAATACGCATGTGCATGATGTTAACGTTGTCACAATTCACATTTTTGTAGTTTACACAGAGACGACAACATATCGTTTTCAAAAACGTGCACCTTGAATCCCGTTTTCAAAGGTTTCTCAGTATACAGTAAATATAATCCCTCATGTATCTTCAAATTTTATAATTTCACTGTCTCAAAAGCACTGCAAACCTGAATAAGTTGGCAAAAAAAACAAAAAAAAAACATGAGGTAATCAGTTACATCAACATTTTTAAGTTAAAAAATTAAAAGTTTAAAGGGTTAGTTCACCCAAAAATGAAAATTCTGTCAGTAATTACTCACCCTCATGTTGTTCCAACCCCGTAAGACTTTGTAAATCTTCGGAACACAAATTAAGATATTTTTTATGAAAATCTGAGAGCTTTCTCACTCCTTCATTAGGCTGCTTGGTAATTGCATCTGCAATGTAGAATATTTAACATATATCTATTCTCAAACCAAGCATGCTCCACTCGTCACCATGATGGTAACCTCCCAAAAAACCCAGCATAACTGAAACTCTTCTAAATTAGCATAACAAAGCATACCACACTACTAAATCTCCCACTTCACATTAGGCAAGGCAAGGCAAGGCAAGTTTATTTATATAGCACATTTCATACACAATGGCAATTCAAAGTGCTTTACATAGAAGAAATTAAAATAATAAAAAGAAATAAGAATAATTAAAACAGTTTAGAAAAATAAAATAAAATACAGTACAGTACAAACAGTCGGACGAACAGCGGCACAGTGCTCATTCAGTAAATGCATAGCTAAACAGATGTGATCTTTAACAAAAAAAACAGTAACCTTTAACAAAAAAACAACAAACAAAAAAACACATTATATAACACTTAATTTTAGCATTTACTCTTCATTTCGAGTACCATGGCAAAGCATGCTGGGAAATTGAAATCCTAGCCCAGTTTCAGTTAAATTTAAGCTTGTCTAAATTAAAAGAAACCAATTCATTAAACTCAAAACAATGAAACTATTCAGATTACTTAAAATGTGTCAGTTTTGTGAACTCAAAAGAAAAAGTAAGTTTTAAAAACTCATTAAAGTTTATTTGATTGAACTAATTTGTTTAATTTAAGTTTGCCCTACTCAAACCCAATTAATTATTTTGAGAGTTAGGGTTTAGTGAAACCATATTTTGTACACACACACACACACACACACACACACACACACACACACACACACACACACACATATGTGTGCATATATATATTTACTTTCATTTCAATTTTCCCATCTTTAATTCTCAATTTAAGAAGAGAAAAAGTATTTAAAAGAAACATAATTGAGAGCTGCATTACGCCTTCTTAACTATTTAAAGTCCAAAATTCACTTCAGAGTAAGATTGTCTGTACTGTTTAACAAAGTTAATTCAGAAATATACTCTATAAGTGAGTTTAACTGGTAAATGCTCCAAATTTAAGCTAGTGTTTTTTTTTCTTTTTCTTCTTTTTTAGCAGGAGCCTATTCCCAGAGGAGAACCTCACTGAGTGACCTCTTGCTTGAGTCCATCACCACAGAAGGTCGTCGCCGCACAAATGAAGAACATGAGAAGTGGTCCGGGGTCTAATCAAGTCCTTTGGCTGCACTCGCAGAGAGCAATTAAGCCTCCTCCGCTGCTCCGATTCCACCTAAGTAACCAGATATGCTCCATCGACATTATGAATCAAAAGGGTTTTATGAGATGGATAAAAGAGCCAGTCTCTCTGCCCTTATAGACCTTTTAAAGTCTTTCGATCACACATGCTTTGTCTAAAATGTACTTTTGAGAGTGATTTGGCTGGGTAGATGATTATTGGCCAAGCTGGAAAAAGTGAAAATGGGTGATACTTTGCAAGCATGACACAAGTAAATGCTGTGGCAGTGATGCTATAGGGAATGACAGGATCGTGCAGATAAAATCTGAAATGGATTGCAGAGATTGACTGGTACCGCTTGGACGTACTGCTCGCCGGCCTCTGTTTCTCTCAGTCTCAGGTTCACCACAGAAATTCATTACTATCATGGAGCGTCTGACACAAATGAAGTCCTGGCACTTGCAGCATACCTTCTCAAACCACAATACTTTATCATCAGCCATCTTAGATTTGTTTCTCTGTCAGGGAGCCGGAGAGGAGAAAAGAGGGGTCAGCTTCACTTTTTCTCATCAAACGAGAGTGGTGAATTCTCAAAAACTTAAAAAGCACAAACTGCAATAAATAAATATATACTGACAAAACACGTTTTTGTTTGCCTTTAACTACCTGTCGTATTAACAACTAGTCAGTACTGTAATTTAACTGTAACTTGCAAGATGTACTGTAGGCATATGTGTTTGATTTAAAAAACAACAAAACAGACTCATTAGGGTAATATATTCTGGGAATTGTACTGTTGCTTGCAATGTAAGTTTTTGTGTCACTAAAAAGAAATGGCTCATATGAATCATTCATTTATGAGTTATGATACACTGGTATGTTGAACGTTTTGATTTACTAAAAAGAACTGACTGGTATAAGTCATTCATACTGCAATGAGACTACACTATCCGTGTTGTCTGTTTCGTGCGTAAATTCAGAAAGTTTTGTGATGTAGATTTGGCACCACTGAATGAGCAGAGACTGCAACAGAAAACTGTTTCTTTTCATATCTTTATATGGAAGAAATAGTAAGAGTAGTAGGCCTATACTACGCTTTTCTGAATTTAGCCTCTGTCAGAGTATCTTAGTATGGTATTCTGTCCATATTGGCAGGAGAATGCATGTGCAAGAATATGTTACCGGAAGAAAATATCATTAAATGTTGGTATTTTTTTTATTGTTCTCAGTTCCCAGTCCTCTAATAAATTTGGTAAGACTTGCTTATTAGCATGCATATTACTAGGATATTGGCTGTTTATTAGTACTTATAAAGCACATATTAATGACATATTCTGCATGACCATATTCTACATTCCTTAAACTTGCAGTCCATAACTTTGTGTTCAGAATTTACAAAACTTATATAAGAAGCGAGTATATGATGAATCCGAATCTGTTTTTGTCTTATCCTGAATCACTACAGTACACCTATAATAAGTGTTTATATTCGGACTATTTTAGACTGGTTCGGATCATACCGCTGCGAAGTAGCTCCTGCGTGACTCGTCATAGACATAAACTACAATGTTCTTCCACAAGACGCATGCAGTTCTGTTTATTAACCGCTAGAGCGCCAAAAATTATAGCCTGCAGCTTTAATTCTACCCAATTCCTACCCAATACCTAAACTTAACAACTACCTTACGAACTATTAATAGCAGTAACTAGGAGTTTATTGAGGCAGAAGTAATTGTTAATAGTTAAAAAATAGTGAGAATTGGACCCTAATCTTCTGACGGTAAATTTTATATTATTTCAAATATATTTACTGGAACACAAGACAAAAATTCTGATTAAAGGAAATTATTTTTGCATTGCAGCCACTGATCTGCAGTGGATCGCCATTGCCGTCTCCATACAAAACATATCTGATTTCTCCTCACGAACCTGCTCTACATGTATCTTTAAAGGCATCTACTATTCAAATAAGAATGTTTCTGTACTGTGTGTGGTCCCTAGAGCAGACACCAAAGGACAAATCAGGGACATCCATCATGAAAGGCGAAATTAGATATAGACGAAACTCTACGTTCATGATGCAGCAACATGATGAATTCCCAAATAAACATGACACAATTAATCCTCAATCAACAGAACATTAATGTACTAGTCAATTACTAATCAAAGTCCACGTGAATAGAAAGTATCTTCCCTCATTCCAACACTGAAAGGAGCTCCTTTTCTCTCCCTCTCTCACAGACATACTCACACATCCCATCCCCCTCTTCAGTGGAGCGACAGATCACCTCAAGAGTGCTGGACTGAGGAAAGGAGAAATATGAACGACATAGTGGGTCATACTAGCAGCCCCTCATTAAGGATAGAAGGCGTCGGCTGCAGGAGGTTAATGGCCTCATGTCCCCAGGCTGACTGAGAGAGAGAGAGAGAGAGAGAGAGAGAGAGAGAGAGAGAGAGAGAGAGAGAGAGAGAGAGAGAGAGAGAGAGAGAGAGAGAGAGAGAGAGAGAGAGAGAGCGAGCGAGATAACAGTTATACCTGAATCCAAATTACCCAGTGTGAATACTTCAAATAGGCACACAGGAGTCAGTCTATCTAATGTTTAAAATATCTCTGTTTCTGTTTAAATGTTAAACATGAGATGCCATTGTAACATTAAAGAACATGCAAATCAAATTCTGAGTTTAGTAGCTCACAGATTCTTGAGACATGATTAAAATATTTGACACAAGATTTACACGTTTACATGGACACCTTTTGTTTCAGTCGGAATGAATTTATTCCGATTGATGAATCTGAACGTAGTGTTTACATGAACGCTAAATAAAGTGTTCGGGTTGATGTGCGCGTTTATATATCACAAGCTTCAAATCGGAAATTAATTTTCATGACATGTGCACTGCATGAATATAGAGTTTCTCGCTGTTTGCGCATACTATTCTCCTAAATTGCTTCTTTGATTTCGGATCCTAATTTGGAGAAAATGAGCACATGAACCGTTGTGCCGTGCTGCTTATATTAATCAAGCAGTAAAAATGCCAATTTCCACGCCAAAGCAAAGCATCTGTGAATGAGAGTCCGAAAGAAGGACTGGTGGGACATTGTCCTGCTCCACTTTAAAGATGATGAGTAGAAGGAGAATTTTAGAATGACACAAAAGTCATTTATGATGCTTCATTCAACAACAACAACAACAGCTCGCACATTTTTGGAACTGAAAAAAAAAAAAGTTTATGTATCAAGGAATTTATTGAATGAACTTAGACTGCAGGGCTTCAAACTCAATTTCAGCTCCATCAATTGAATTGTCACTATACAATCAGACAGAAAATTTGATAACGTTGACAAAATATAGGCCTACCTTTGCTTTCCAAAAAGCAGCAGCCATTTTGTTTTTCTGGTGTTGCTAATAAGACATACTTAAAATGAGGGAAATTATCAAAAAATCCAGAACACTTTTGACTGGTGTTGGCATATAATGATTGTAATTAAAATTGTAAAATTGTAAAACTGACCAAAAATATGATGATAAATCCTGCACTCACCAGAGTATAGAAGTTTTTGTACAAGAAAATACTGTTAAATCACGCTTCACAGTTGTGACATAAACTAAAGGCTTCTGTCTGATTAAAAAAGGGGACCATTCAATACACGTTATTCAACTTCCTGTTCCAATAGAAAATATGTCAACCCAGGACAGAAACATATACTGTATGTAAACCCTATTCAAGTGGTCTTTAATCTCAGTATAGCTAATAATATTTTAAAGATACCAACAAAAATGATAATAATGATCAGAACACATTTAGTTATATGGCAGCATAGATTACTCATATTTACAGATTAGAATTCAGATATAACAACATTTTGTAAATTATTAATGTGACAGTGCAGCATCTAATCACATGTGATTTTCCCCTCACAATTATGTCAATAATAATGCTCTGCACTTCATCAATAATACCTCTGAGTAAATATCATGGCTTTTTATATTTACAAGTAAATATTGCTATCACCTTGTCATGTGAAATGAATTGCATGTAGATTAAGGATTACAAATTAGTCTCATGAATAGTTGATTGCATGGAGGATATGAGGAAGGCTGAGAGTATTTCATTAACCCAACGCTAACGAAGAGTGAGTCTGCTCCCCCTAACGAGAAAATGTCTGTCACCCTTGCTCTCCATTCCTACAGTATTACAGGAGATGATGTGGTTATATTTAGCTCAGGTGAACATAGAATATTTGTCTCTCTGCTATACTGGCATCTACATGTCCAGATGCTAATGCAAGTAAACAACCGAAAAGCATGCTTTCACTCGATCTCTCGCATGTTCTGTCTTCATATCTGTTTTAGGCATATAATCAAACACACACTTTAGAATGTGCTGGTATTAGTCAAGCGTATAGAATCAAAAACAACCCTTAACTTTTTTTTTGTACTTGTACTATATTGGAACAATAAGTGCAACATATGGCAAAGAATTAGATTTCATTATCTTAACCAGCAGTTTCACTAGAAACACCTGTTTGTTTATATACGAGCATCTCAGTGCATCTGGTCTTGAAGCCATTAAACCATTTCTTTTATGTGGTTCACAGAAAGTGTGTACAGAGAAACTTGACTTGTCAAAAAGTATACATCTTAATTTCGACTCTCTTTTAGTGGTTTGAAAGTCTTTTAGCCATTAAATGTGATTCCTTTGTGTTCATTAAAGGGTAAAATCCTGAACAGTAGCCCAATCCATTTTCAATTGCTATGTTGAGGGCTCAAAAGTGCTTCTCATCTTCACGAGTCAGGATGATTGCAAATAAATATAGGTTGCGGCTCCTTACTGCTCGAGTGTAGTTTAAGTGCTTTCATTTTTACAGTAAATGCATTTCCATCTTTGTTCCATTTAAAAAATAACAGATGAACACTGACGATGTGCCGCATAACAATTAGCCAATGAACTCAATGAGAGTCAGTTTAGCAGGTAATATGCTTTCAATTTCATGTAATCTCCGTACGCACACCATCTCCTGAGAGGACTGTCAATGGCACTGCCAGTCATTACATGAGATTTTGTTGTCATATCGTATATGAGGCTGAAGGCTCACTTGAAATGAAAATAAATTAGTGAAAAAGTGAGAAAGGACAAGAATTACTAACATGGAGGCAAGCAAAGATAGATGGGGGGGGGGGGGGGGGGGGGGGGGGGGACTGGTGGATGATTATTATGTGAAAACTGTCAGTAAAGTTCTCACATGATGGATCAGTGTGAAGCGTCTTAGAATGTGTGAGAGGATTTGGACACTTCCTCAAGAATATTACGGGTTAGATTTGGACCCTGGCCTAAGTCTGAGTCTTGAATAAGGCAGGAGAGGAAATGTGTTCAGGATGACCTCACAAACATCTTGCTGGGCAACTATGAGGCCATATTTCTTTTAAAGGTGAAGAGAGGGAGGAGGAGCAGGGTAGCAGAAAAAGGAGCCGATCACGTCAACAGCACAGCCTGAGACTCGAGGCTGTTCATCACTTCCTGCAGAGTGAATGCAAGGCAGGGGGAAAAAAAGCATGATGATGGTAAGGCAAGGCACAGACGAAAAAAAGAAAGTGAAGAAATTCTTCACAGCTGGACATCACATAGTTTTACCTCTCACGGCAGCCACGACTTGACAGATGATGGTTTTAGTAAAAACACTTGCTTGATTAGACATACAGGTTGCTGTAACCTTGATTTTGTTTATGTATGACTTTATAAAACACTACCTATTTTTTTTTTTTTTTTAATCACCTTTACAGAAATAGTTTGCCCCAAAATAATTCTGTCATTATTTACTCCCTATTTTAATATTATTATTATTTACCCTCACCATGACGTTGTTTATGTATGCATATGAACATACGTTTTTAAAGAAATGTCACATAGATATTTTCTATAAAAAGAAAACAGTTCATAAATAAAACGGCTTTCATACTCCAAAAATGCACCATTACATTTGCAATAGTATAAAATGCATGCTATACACTAACATTCAAAGTTTGGGTTATGAAAGATTTTTTATATATTTTTGAAAGCATTTCTTATGCTCAACAAGGCTGCATATAATATAAAAAATACAGTAATATTTGTATATTATTAGTACAATTTAAAATTAAAAACTGTTTTCTATTTTAATACTGTATATTTTAAAATGTCATGTATTACTGGCAGAGCTTCAGTATCACATGATCCTTCAGAAATCATTCTAATATGCTGATCCGGTGCTTAAGAAACATTTATTGTTATTATCAATGTTGAAAACAGCTGTGCTGCTTAATATTTTGGTAGAAACCATGAAACATTAATTTTCAGGATCCTTTTACTGAATAGAAAGTTTAAACAAACAACAGCATGTATTTGAAATAGGTATTTTTTTCATAGTAATGTAAAAGTCTTTACCCTTGCTGAATAAAAGTATTAATTAAAAAAAAAAAAAAAAAAAAAACTTACTGACCCCAAACTTTTAAATGGTACTGTATGAAAATATAAAAATGTTTTTCACAACATAAAATGTTCTATAGTAGCTTTACATGGAACAGAATGGTGTCTTATAATCCAGTGAACAAGTCAAAGGCAAATAGTATGTGACAAGAAAACACTATTAAAGAATAATAAAAATGAATGAATGAATTCTCTGATTGGCTGTTGCATTATAACTGAACTTGGGTGACTGGGCAAACAGTAGATACACTAAAGTAGTAGACACTAAAAATACCATGCCTATGGTACAAGTTGGATGTCATTAAACGTGATTGGTTGTCAAGTGTCTCTTAACAACTTGATGCCATACTTGTATTGGCTTCTTTACAAAAAGTGAACTATCTCTTAAGGTCAAAGGCTAAATTGATGATTCTTCCCTGCAGTTAATTATGAAATACAAGTGTAACCTATTAAGATAACCAGAAGCGAAATTATTTTTGATTAGCTCTGTGCAACTAGCACAGTGTGGTTCCAAACGTTCATTCCAGCCGGAGTGTCACAACAACGCAAGGCTTCAGAATGAAAAATAAAAAAAAAGAAGCCCTGTCTCCTCACTAAAGTGCCATCCCTACTCACGTCTGTCATAAGCCTCACTGTAAACACTTTTTCACTGCATGTTTCATCACCAGTAAATACACCACTAAGTCACAGACTGAGGAGGGAGATAGAAAGAGACACAGTGAAACATGAATGTGTTGACTTGTCATAAGCATCATCGTCTGTCTGTTGACTCGGTGCTGTGCCACTGGCTGCCATCTTACTTTCAGTACCCATGAACTACAGACCTCAGGAAACTCGTTGTTGTCGCAACGATGAGCCACTCAGCTGAGTCACATCGCAGATTTGAGTTCGTATGCACATGTGCGTGTAAGTAGAGTTTGTTCATGAGGAAATCAGTATTATTATATGCCCACAGAATTCAAAAGCCGGTCTTTTTCCTCAAGGCTCAGAAGAATGAAATTTGACTTTACAGACTCGGAGGCTTCCAGAGATACAATTAAAGATGACACTGTAATTACAGCACGAGAGAGAAAGTACACCGAGGTGGTGGGTGGATGAATGAAAGAGCGGGAGCTTGAGAGAGACGGAAAGCTCGTAGAGAGGTAGAGGCGGCAGAAACGAAGTGAAATGTAAATCAAAGCGGGCGATAGTTTGATAAAGTAATCGGCGCTCCAGGAAACAAGCAGCAGACCCCGGGTGTCAGCTCTTACCGATTCAACC